>NW_008652313.1:84690-102058 GCF_000695815.1 Acanthisitta chloris | reverse complement strand
TTTCCCTTGCACTGCTGAGATAACAGGAATGGAATTATAACACCTTGATTTTTTCAATCTGTCCCAAACGTTCCTACTTCCACTGGCTGGATACTTGCTAGAGTCACCGTCCACTCTTATATTATTAACCCAAAGAACTGATGTCATTTAGTAAATCAAAATAATTCCATGTAGGTTGTGTGTCTCCTTAGGGATATCTTGTTTTAAGTACTGATTATTCCTAACCCTCTTTAATTCATAAAGCCTGCCCAGAAAACAGGTCTAATGGCCGAAGAGAAGTTTACTAGACCATAAGACTTTACCAAAATCACACAGAAATTGACACTCCTCCCTTTATTGTTTTTTAACCTTTTTTTGATCTCTGGAATTTGCAATTTTCTGACATGTTTCTCCTTTATATACATACCTTCCCTCTTGTTAGTTTAGAACTAGTAATTTCTCAGCCTTTCTAATGTACTCCTGCCTTCAAAATGGCAGGATCTGAACATTAATTGTGATAATACTGCTTAAACTTATTATATTAGTATGTAGTTACAAAAGTATCTTCTTTTCTCAAAATGTCATAGCTGTCAGTAGTGGAATGTAAGTGAATTGGATACTGTGTCATGAAAATATAAAGATCTATGAAACTACTAAGACCAGAGAAAAGAATTTGCTTTTCATATGATGTTCCATTTCTCTACACTTAATCCAGGCAAGCTTTTTGAGCTAAACACTGAATTCAGAGGTAAGGGCCTATGTAAGGTGAGTGCCTATGTGTATATGCATTTGTTCATGTACATGAATTTATTAAAGCATATTCACTTTAACATCTGCTAGAGGACCATTTTTACTCTCTAAATCTGAATAAGTGTTGTGAACTTCTTTATCCTGTGTCTTGTTGCCATATCCTTCCACTGAAAAAGAAATTTTCCTTTTTATTATTTCTCCCTACTCCCTGCAGGATATTAATAATAGTCTCCAAGTTTGGTGTCTCTCATATTCAGAGATTACCTAAAACTGAATAGACTGATCTTCCAACCTAAATAATCTTGCTTTAGTTATTTTTTTCCTGTTGTAGCTTTTCTAGCTAACAGATACTGATAAAATCACTCAAAATTACCTATGAAATAATTAATAATGTATCTCTTGTCACTAAGTTTTGCACTTCTCCAAAACTTTTAAGCACATTTAAGTTTAACCTGAAATTCTGTAAAAACCATAACATGATAAAACTTATATGCAACAGCCTGGGTTTTTTTGGTCAGTGTTTTAAATTATGCAGCCCAGACTTCTTTACTGCCTGCATTTCAGTTCTGCCATCCTGGTCAGATCAGCCTGAGTAGTGTGCTCTGATTTCATCTTCCAGATCCATCAGCTAATTTTGATCTAACTATGTCATATGTAGTATTTTCCAGATGATAAATACAATTGTCTGAGTCAGATGAATATTCAAGAAAAAAATACATATGATACGTGCCCCAGTGAATCTTGTATATCTCATATGCCAAAGAGTGAAGAAGGTAGCTCTGCAAATTTGCTGGAACATGAAATAGGCTCATCTTTTTTGATACATCTTCTTTTTGCCAAGAGCATGGTCTAAAGAATAATGTTTCTGTAAACATAGGCTTTGCCAGGCTTCTCATTGTACATAGATCATAGAACTTTAGGGGCTGGAATAGACCTTACAGATCATCTAGTAACAACACTCCCTGCCATGGGCAGGGACACCTGCCCACTAAAGCAGGATGCTCAAGGCCTCATCCACCCTGACCTTGAACATGTTCTCAAGTTCTTATATGCTGGTTCAGGCAATGATTTTAAACTAATGTTTCCAGGAAAAAAGACACATGTCCTAAGAGTATAAAGTGCAATATTACTTAGTGAGACTAAAAATGGAATAATACTAGACTAGAAATGCACCTAGTTGATTAAAGAGTTTGCTTTTCTAGATGAGTAGAACTGAGGTTTCCCATAAGTTCACAAGGCAAGGAGTCAAACTTCCCTAAAATGTACAAAGCTAGTCTGAGAAACACCCTTTCTTTTTATTTTAATTAGAAAACGTTTGGATTTTGTTTCAACCAGTGTAAAGGCAAACATGAGACTAAGGAGTAGAGATTTCTTAACCCTGTCCATAATATTCCAATATATTGCAGATATATTTGGGCCATACAGATATTTGTTTGGTGATAATTGCTACCTTTCACTTAAATTTCACATAATTATCTTCTATTTAGTATGGCACTTTTCAGATGATGAATTGACTGAACTTTATTACATTTTCCATGGAATTAGCCATATTAAGTATACAAACGTATTTTTAAAGCCTCAGATTTTAAAGCATTTCAAATGAACAAGCTGTTACATCAATGGATTATCACTGCTCAGACAATGAGAAACGGGAAGGGCTTTTTAACTTGCTAAAAAGAAGCCAAAATGGGGAAAAAATCACCTATACTAAATTGGGTCAAACAAACTTCATAATATGGATCTGCTTTTGTAGGACCTCCCTCATCTTCACTTGGATAGGAAAGAATCCTATGGTCCCAAATACTTCATCCATTTCAGAAATGATGTTCTGCCATGACTTTTACAAGTGTAATTGTAGATAGTGTCTATTTAGTCTCTTGAACATCTTCCCATACAGTTTCAATTGTTTAAAAATTCCTTCCAGTTTTGAACTTAAAAATAAAACAGTTTTGTTTTGCTGTGTATTGCCCTGTCATTTTTGAGTGTTGTTTTCAGTCATATACAAGTACTAAAAGACGTGTCTAAATGAATCTGAAATTGATTAAGTTGATTTGGGATGAAAGACTAAATAGAAATGTCAAATATTGCTTCTATTCACTTGCTATTCATATCATTAGTGGATGAAACTAGCAAAGACTGTCTACAGTCACCTTCTCATTTAAAACATAGATTGTTTTCTTAGTTATTTTGAAAAAAAAAGGTAAATTACATCACCCTGGTACAGCTGGAAATTTTGCAAATCTGGTTTGGGTTGAAAACCTCAATCTTATGTTTTTTCTGGGGTCATTAACTCTGTTGGGAGTACATGTGAAACTCCTGTGTCTGTTATGAAAAAAAAATTAATAATTTGCAGTTGTCATCACATAGTGCATTATATTTTCCCAGAATACCAACTATAAATGGTTATAAATATGTTATTGACTGCATCACTCTAATTATCAGTATTTTCCCCTCTCTTTTCAAAACAGCTGTCATTGATCTGTTCCTCAGAAATCTATTTCATCTATCAGTTAAATTTCTTAGAATTTCTGTGACAAGTAATTCCAGATAGCATCTCAGCATGCTTCATTACAAAATTGGCTATCTTATTATTGCAGTTATTCTTTGACTAATATTTGTTTAGTACCTACAGCATGTTCAGTTCTGACAAATAAAAAAATATGAAAGCAGTCAATTTTCTGAAGTACTTCAGAAAATTAGTACTTCAGAATATTTCTGAAGAACTGCAACTCTAAAGCCAGACACACAGAAGTGAGAAGCACTGGGAACTCCAGAACTAAGGATAGTTTCTGGGCCAGAGGTCTACTTGAGGAGGTAAGCGTGAGTGGCAGAAATGGGGTCTAGGATTCAGCTTTTTAAATTACAATCAATCCTTTTGTTAGCATTCTCAGAGAAATGGGTAGAAACCTTGGCCCTGTTGAAGTCAAAGACAAATCTTCAACTGATTTCCATATAGTTCTGTCTATTGTAGAATTTAATGGACTTGGAGGAAGAAAGAATAATATTGGACTGATAGGAATGTGGTAGACTTCCCAGAAAATAGATCAGGGATAAGTTCATCATCTTCTGAAATATAAGATGCTGTTGACTGAGTCTGGATGCAGAATGCTAGACTAGGCAGGCCCTTTGATCTGCACACGTGTATAAAATACTCTCTGCCTCCACAGCAACTTCTAATCACATTTTCCAAGTCCTGCGATCTAGCCAAAACAATAACAGTAAATCATTGATATTCAGATATTAGGCTTGTATCACAATAGACAGGCAATTCTCCTGAAAGATCTAACTCATTATATAGGCTGACAAGGATTTGATCACTGCTTTTATTATACCTAATGTAGTTTCTGCATTTGCAAGAAATGGTTGTAGGAATTTTGAAAGATTTGAAACTGCTGAATAAAAGCTCAGAGACATTTTTTCCCTCACCTGCTTTCACTACTTTCTTCATCAACGATTTCCATTTGTCACTGCTAATGGCATTATTCCTGACACCTTCTCCTGTCTTTTTTTTTCTCCTGCTTAAAAGCTTTCACTTCTGTTGCTGTTTTTCAGCCTTCTTTTTTCTTTCTGCTGACAACTGACTTTTCTTTCCCAGTATTTTCTCTGGGTCTTCCTGGCTGTATAACTTTAAAAGCACCAAGCATCAACACAGTAGCTCTGCAGTATTGAGGTAGGCCAGGGAGAGATCTGTCAAATTTTAGCCCAACTGTCACTTTGCTGACAGTTACAGTCCAATCTTCAGCATTAGAGGAGATGCAATCAATATTAGCATTTTTTCAAAATTACTCTAGAAGACTTTTTCTTTCAAACCAGTCCTAAGACTTTCTATGTGCTCTACCATGGCTTTCAAATAATCATCGCAATTTAAATTCATTTTTATCTCCTCTGTTTTTATCCTATTAAATTAAGAGTATATTGAAAGGATCTGATACTTATATTCCCTGAATGCCAGTTTTTGCTCCTTTGAATTTACCTTTACACTGTTTGGGTCTCATCTTTTAGAAATAAAATACACATTCCTACCTCTACTAGAACAACATGTAAAAGGGAAACAATACTGTTTCTTAAGCCAATGCATCCTAACATAACCTCAAAGTTTTACTCTGGTGAAGATTTCTCTTAACCAAAAGATGTTTCCTTTAATTCTAGTCACCGATCAATTTATAGGTGTTGCAGCTGGAATGCAGTGTCTACAACCAAAGCAAGTAATACCCAATGTCATATGATGATTTTCTTTGAAATCAGTTTTGTTATTATGGAGAACAAAGATTATCAAACTGAGCAAAACAGAGCAGCTTTCTCTTTAGGATCAGGAAGATTCATCAATGACTTTGTCAGAATTCCGACTTTTCTTCTGTCCACATCTATTTATTCTCTACCTGCAGACCCTAAGGTTCAGGTTGGAGATGAGTGTTTTACCAAGGTCTGCTGTGTTGTACACGTACACTAGGGTCTATTGCCCTCTACTGGGTTGAATTTCACACCTGTTTTGTTTCCATTTACTTGGTAAGTCCCTGGAGATATTTCTGTACTGCTTGATCTGCAAATTGCTGTACATGTCCTGAAATTGGCTCACCTCCTTGTTAAGAGTAGAGGAGACCTCTGGTAACTGCCAGTGCTTGGTATTTGGTAGAGGATGAATTAATTTCTCCAACCTCAGGTTACAGGTTATCTTGGAGTCGCTGGCAGCCAATGGCTTCAGTGAGTGAAGGTGATTGTATTGAGATTGTGAAGTTCAGTGGGAGAATTTCTACAGATGCTTTCCTGAGAGATGGGGTCTGTTTGGTGGTATGTGCAACTAGGAGAACATATCTCATTGCTTTCTAGGGTTAATCTCCAGCCAGATGACACTGATGTAGATTAGAAGTCTTTGAAGTGGTTTTAAAGCAAACCCGTAACTGATCTTCAGCTGCAAAATGTGCGAGATATTCTTCTTAGTTTGCAGTCACAATCCTATTACATGGGAAGCTCAGGGACTCCTTGAGAAGTCCATGTTAGATAGCAAGTATATGAATTTCTCAATTCAGCAGAAAGGATTGTGAAAGTTGTGTGTTCCTTCCCTACTGATATCATGGGTAGTATTTAGAAGATTTAGTATTGCGCCAGTTGCAAAACTTTCTTTATACAGTTGCCTCTTTGTAAGATAATTCCAGGATAAACTGAAGACAACAGAGTGTCTAGCAGTTCCAACTGACTGCATTACGAGCTTAATGAAATATGAAGAAGATGGAGAGATTGGAAATATTCGTTTATGTACACCATGTCGTCAAAATACTATGAGAGTTTTGGTCTCAAATCACACCTTTTTGTGAGACAGACCTAGCCAAACTTGATGGGACACTTCACAAGTGTCCAGAAGCGCATCCTTTCACAATTTTCTCTCTGCAGCTTCTAGTTCATGGCTTTTCTTGGACAGCAAAGATGTTATGTAGTAAAATTATATTGATCTTCCCTAGAAAAATAATTATTTTTCTTAGTGTTTTTGTGGTAAGTTGACCTTGGCTGTTTCCCAGATGCCCACCTCCCCTAAGCTCAGGAGTATGATGGGAGAAAATAATATCAAAAAGCTCTTAGGTTGTGATAAACATAGTGAGATCATTTACCATTTGTCATCATGGGCAAACCAGACTTGATTTTGGGGAAAATTAATATTGTTTATTGTAAATGAAAATAGATTACAAAAGGAGACAAATTAAAACAACTTCCCCTCAACCCCCCACCCCACTTCTTCCCAGGCTCAACTTCACTCTTTAATTCACGGCCCCTCTCCTACCCCTCTTCCATCCTGAGCAGGGCAGCAGGGTAGGAAATGGGGGGTTTACAGTCAGTCCATAGCAGCCCTTTCTCTGCTGCTCTGTCATTCTCACAGTTTTTCAATGCACCAATGTGTGGTCTTCTTGGGCTGCAATTCCTTCAGAGAATAGCCCCCTGCACACCATGGACCTCCATGAGCTGCAGGGGTACAGCCTGCCTCTCCATGACCTGCACCACAGGCTGCAGGGGAATCTCTGCTCTGGCACCTGAAGCACCTCTTCCTCCTCCTTACTCACTGCTCTGGTCTCTGCAGGGCTGCTTCTCACACATTTTTCATTACTCCTCAAATGACCATGAAACATTTTGTTCTTTCTGAAATCTGTCTTCCCAATGGTAACACCATCTTGGCTGCTAGGCTCAGCTATGTCCTGCAGCAGGTCTGTTTGAGCTTGCTGGAACTGACTGGACCTGGCTCTATCCATTACAGCGGCTACTCCTGTTGTCTCCCTCCACCAACACCTTGTCACGGACACCCAGTATGGCTGTACAGACATCAGTTAACTGAGTGTCCCTGGGCATAGTAAGATGAGCTGCCATGGCCCTTCCAATTGCCTGTTGTGTGCATTACACGCAGGCTCAGGCCACAGCACCTCCTCCTGCCAGTCCCAAGTCCCATCAGGTAGAGCTGCCCTGCGTGACAGGAAGACAGAGTGTTCACAGCCTTGGCAGGAGAAAGATCTCAGCAGTCAGCATCTGAAGCAAACCACACAGCCCACGTCAGTACACCCAAATGTTTTAGGGAATGCAGGCAGTGCTAATGGCATTACTCTAGTGATTTCCTTGGGAGTTACTTTAGATGATGATATATCACACTGATCCACATTTTCATTTACTTTAACAGCAGAAATTGACATTTGAAAATGAAAGTATTAGTCTGGAGTCCACAGTGAATGGCTGCAGGAGCTAATGATTGAATGCTTTCCAGAGTGCTCTAAGAGAAATAATCATTATGCCATTTCTTCTCTTACATTATTGCTAACACAATACTTATAGTATTGCCTCTTTTGCAAAGAATTTGAGGACTAATCCTTGTTTCAGTTAATAGGATTTGCTTACTCACAAGTGAAACACAGAGAATATTTTCTGCATGCTTTATCTTTCCATGATGAGACTGTCATCTAAGAAAAGTGAAGATGTACTAGGTAAGAGGAATTGGGATAGTTAGGGAACGACTATGGAAATATTTAAATTTAATTTACACACATGTGTGTTGCAAAATTATTGTACTGACACATAGAGAGAGGGGGTTTAGGAATGCTTTGAAAAAAGGGTTTGAGGATTAGCAGTCTGAGACCACTGTAGACTCAGCTGGGAAGTCTGAGTGTAGCATTCTAGTCTTCTACATAAGAATGATTCTGTTCCCAGAGAATAAAAAACTTGAGAGCTTATAGAGATTTGTGCTTGTTTCAAGCTTAAGGGATGTGTTTTTAGAGTGGAAAGTCATGCATATTAAGGCCATGCTTGAGTGTCAATATAGGGCACAATATGGTCACAGTAACTGTACAGGTATTATCTGGTGTCATGTGTCATTCTGTAAAACCTTTCTTTGAATTAAATTTTAAATAAGTAGAAGTTTAGTATGTAAAGGGAGGATGAACTGTATTGATTAGGGTGCGGTTTTGATAGTGCCCCTGTCGATATTGCATTGCCATTTCATATGATTGTGTTGCCCTCTAGAGGTTTGTCCCCAAGTGAAGACTTCAAATGGGCATTTTCCTTTGGTTTGCTTGGCATGCCTCTGCCTTTGGAGAAAGATGTTCTTCAGTTACGTCCATGTTAACATTGAAACTCAATGAATCAGTGAAGTTCCTGTCTATATTCCTGACTTCTCAACTATGAATATTTTCTTTCAATCTACTTTCTTCAGTTTTTAATTACGATGGGGCATCTACTTTCAGTGACTGCAAGGCACTGGACAAATCTACCTTAACACAGAAGTCAAAGAAAACTGAGGAGACCAGGCCTAAAAACTTGTTCTACAAGGAAAGATGGCATTCAACTTGGCACATCAAAACATATTCTTAGAAGAACCAACTCTGCTGTGAAAACAGACAGTAGAAACACTGAAACTACATCTAAACTGGACACTTAAACTATACCAGCAAAGTCTTCTTGACATTGGACCTCAGTCATCTCTACTTTTTCAGATCAGCCCTGGAAAATGTGCTCCAGTGTCTCACCATTCTCACAGTAAAAATTTCTTCCTTATATCTAATCTAAATCTACCCTTTTTCAATTTAAGGACATATAGTGAATGCCTGTTGCAATTTATCTAAATCTAGTTTGGAGTTGAAAGAAGTTGTCTCTCAAAGATTAATGCACACTAGACAAATTGGTTTATATGCCATTATGAGTGAAATAAGGAAAAAATCCCAACCTGTAACTTCTTCTTCTGGTGCTTTTTTTCCCTAACACATTCAGCCACATATACATTTTTAGCACAGAAATGTTCCTTCCAATATCAGTCCCATAAAATTATTTGTATTCTTTCATCGAATCATAGATTCAAAGAATCATTACTGTTGGAAGACATCTCTGGAGGTCTCTAATGCAACCCTCCTGTTCAAAACAGGGGTGACCTTGGCAGGTCACCCAGGGTCTTTTTTAATCATCTACTAGTCGAAAACAACTGTTAGCAAAATAGAAATTTCCAAACTGACATCTATCTTGTCTAGTACTCTATTTCTCACAGTTACTATCTGCTTCGAAGGACTTACTAATTGTAAAAAGTCTATTTATCATATGAAAAATCTTTAAACATTGAATTATATTTGGTTGGTTATGGAATAATGTTTATTATCAGTTAATAGCAGATTTTATATTAGTCATGGCTGTTTCACCAGTCATCAGTCATGTTATTTACCTGTTCTATCTAAGTTTTATACACACACACACACACACACGGAGAGAGAGAGAGAGAGAGAGAGAGAGAGAGAGAGAGAGAGAGCGCAATACAATCACACACTAATGATCTGTAGCAGGAAAAAGTGCTTCAATGATTCTTTCTGAATGTTTGCTTTTCTAATTTTATGTAACAATCTTGTGGAAGAAATAGAAGGACTGAAGAGTAAGAGTCCATTTTTTCTCATACACGTTTTTCATTGCTAAGTGTAATGTTATCAAATTGCCTTTAACTGTGGAGGCAATACTACATTATTATACTGACACAACCTTCTTTACACGTTTCATTGTGCCACATATGCCATGTAACTCAAAATATTTGTTTTTCTGATCAGAACTGCACACAGACTGTGATTTTGCTTTGATGCTCATTTCTCACATATGGGTGACTTTGACCCGTGTCAGATGGATAGACAGTTCATTTGCTTGTTGCCTCATCAATTTATTTTTATGGCCAGTGTGCATCATCTTGCATTTATCGGTATTGATTTTCATTTGCCTGTACATGTGGCTTCTTTGTCTCTGTGGAGTTTTTCAATGTCTACCCCAGTGTCTACTTCAGACTGGCCTACATAATTATGTGAATATCTTGTTACTCAAAGGTCCTAAACTATCAGGAAAGACAACAGCCTGTTCTGCATTTGTGAGACGGATATCTTCTGAAGTCTATAGGCCAATTATTTGACCATATTAACTGGCATGACATCTCTGAAGTTAATGTAATTTGGCCAAAAAATGTATGCCAGCTGAGTATCTTCTAAGTCTCTTGCAGCGAATAGCACTATTCACACAATTTTAGTGCCTATATTCACATTTGCAGCAGTATAAACCTGTTTCCTTTTCAAACTCTTAAAGTAATATAACTAAAGACAGTTGTTGATGTTCACTGGAATAAAACTGGAAATGCTAGTAGATTGCAAGTGACACATATCAGTTTGACATTTCAGAACAATTCCATCCGGAAATAATGCTGTATTACTGAAGAATTAATGTGAAGTGTGTGATTTTGGCACCAGAAAGATCAATGTATAAGACCAATTAGAGATAAAAGAAGTCACTAAACTTGTTTACACAGCTGGACTTTCAGTCACAGGCTGATCTCGTCCTTTCATGTGCTTCTTTTTCTTTCTTTTCAGGGTCTGAAATTTAAAGGCACAGAATAGAATATTTTGAAAGTAATTTGCCATTACATTAGCTTCATTTTCTCCCTGAAGTGTTCAGTGCCCTAATGCACCATTAGAAAACCCTATGAGTGCTTTTGGCTAATGGATATGGTAACTGCAGAGAGATTATACAACAAAGCAGTAGATTCCTAGGGGTTTTGAGGCAGAGGACTGACCTGAAGTATAAAGTTCAGAGCAAAATTTGCCTACAAATAATGCTTAGCTGCCCTCATTCTTTAGGCTCTGTAGTGTGACTTGGGAAGCTCAGATTTGGTCCCAGCTCCGACTGCTATTTTAAGATATTATGCAGAATGGAAGTGCTTCAGCAACAGTTGCTGGGCAAACCATACATTTTACTGTCATGAGCCAGAGTCTAAGTACTGTTAAAGCGGTAAAACTCTTGATTTTAAATCCTTGCTCTAAATAATACACAAATTTTGAATAGCATGATATATTCAGAGGCATCGAGATCTCATCAGTCAGACACTGTCAGTAATATGACCAACAGATGCCTTTCCACTAACAATATATCTTTAAGTATGATCAAACTCTAAAACAATCTGTGTTTTCCAAGGTTCAGCTTCAGTTTGGTTCACTGAAGGTAGCCTACCAGATTTCTTAGAAATAAGCTGACTAAAATGTGGCTGCATGATTTTTACATTACATTAACTGGGCAAGCATGTTCTTTCTGTCCTTGCTCTTTTATATTTGGGGAACAATTGGAACTGTCAGAGTCAGGGCTCTGGTTTGGATTGACCTTCAGTTTAAATCAATCCGTTCTTGTATCAGCTCCTGACTTTTCACTTTGACAGTAAAGAATCAAGTACTTATTTCCTGCAGTCATTTTTTTTTTCCATGAGCCAAGACATCATGCCAAAGATACCAGTGACATTTGAGCACTCATCATTTCAGACAAGCACCATCAGTGTGTCAGAAACTGGTCAGGTATCATGCAAGTATTGGCATGGGAAAAATAAAAGACCAAAGCAAAATGGAAATATTATTCTAGAGCTTTCTGTCAGATAAAATACTTGCACAATGAGCAGTTCGTTGCTTCTTTCCTCTGGAAAGCAAATTTTTTTGAAGCTAGACCTATATCCCATGCTTTCTCCTATATGCTCCAGGAGCAATAACAGGATTTAGCTTTGGTTAATAAGGTTTTCCCTCATTATCCAAGTCATGCAGATTTGTGTTCAGGTGATGCAGACTGCATCATTCACAGAGTGACTTCTGGGACATAAATTCTGTGTGGCTATATACCTATAGTAGTAGATGGGATGGAGTACATACAGCAGGCCACATCTACTTTGTTATATGACAGTGGAGTATTTGTAGAACTGAGGATGTGTTGTATCTTGGTGATACTCTACTAAATCTTCAAGCAGTTTTTTTTCTGCCCCTAACACTGTTATGTCTCCATAACAAGAAAATTTTATTAATGAATATGGTCTGTAGCATATTAGACTTTAAGATATGATATTTGAACATGTTTGTGAAAGAGGTATTTTTCCTCAACTGTTTTGCTAAAACTAAATTTTTAAAAAAGCCCATATACTGTGTATGGATGTCCAGCGTCGTGGTTTAACCCCAGGCAACAACCAAACACCACTTAGCTGCTCACTTACTCCCCCACCAGGGAGATGGGGGAGAGAATCAGAAGGGTAAAACCTAGAAAATTTGTGGGTTGAGATAAAAACTGTTTAATAGGGAAAGCAAAAGCTGCACATACAAGCAAAACAAAGTGAGAAATTAATTCACTGCTTCCCATGGGCAGGTGTTCAGCCATCTCCAGGAGAGCAGGGCCCCATCACACATAACAGTTACTTGGGAAGACAAATGCCATCACTCCAAACTTTCCCCCTTTCCTCCTTCTTCCTCCCACCTTGTATACTGAGCATGATGTCAAATGGTATGGAATATCCCTTTGGTCAGTTTGGGTCACCTGTCCCAGCTGTGTCTCCTCTCAACCTCTCATGCACTCTCAACGTCCTTGCCAACGTGGCAGTATAGAAAGCAGAAAAGGCTTTGGCTCTATGCAAGCTCTGCTCAGCAATAACAAAAGCATCTCCATATTATCAACCCTGTGCTCAGCATAAATCCAAAACATAGCCCCGTACTAGTCACTATGAAGAAAGTTAACTCCATCCCAGCCCAAACCAGCACATCCAGTTACCCACCTAAGCATACCAACAGGCTCTGCGTCCTCCATCCCCACTCCTAGGGGTTTGACTGCATGTGCACAAGGCCAGATCTCTCATAGGGCATACACAGATGCATGACAAGTATGAGATGACTTGCTCTGCTTAAGAACTGCATTTGAGATCAGATATTTTTGCCATGTCTATGCCACAGGGATGCCCATGCCTGGCCATGTCCTTCACTCATTCTGACCCTTAACTGATGTCCTGCTAGACCTGGGATTTGCCTGGCCCTGATGGACAGGCATGTGGTCTGGACTGCGACTCACCTTCACTGCTGTCAGTGGACCTGCTCTGTGGGAAAGAGCACTGCCTGGACACCCTCATGGCCTCTGTAGCTCCAGGCTACCCTTGCCACCAGCCTGCTCTTGCTGTTCCTGGCAGAAGACTGTTCTCTCTGTGCCATCTGGGCACCCACATTCTAATACATGATGTCATCGTTTCATGCTTACAAAGACAGAGTTAACATCACTGATTCTTGTAGCCTGTGAAATTACTCTGTGAAATTATGCTCATCACACCTGATAATTTTTTCCCCACACACATTGATAGTTTGTTCTTCTCTTCTGCTAATATTATATTTTGGTTTTAAGGAGAAATTCCCTTGCCCATGAATAAGCTCTACCTTATTTGGTGGGCTGTTGAACATTTTGGCAAATATATTTCAATTTTTGCATCTTTCTTCAAATGTCAAATATTACTTGTTCTGTTTGCATCTGAATGTGTACGCTTATGTATATTGCTTCATGAGCTGCATTTTAGAGGTTCCCTGATTGAACTTCTCCTCTCTCTCCATCCTTCTTTACTTTATTTGATGTGTTTTAAATTTCGTATAGTATCCACTATATCTCAATAACAGTCTTCGGGATTTGGCTTGAAGTGATTGGCTTCTTTTGCTATCCAAATTTCAATAGTTTTTTACATAGTTAATTTTGGATCATCCAATAGTCTCTCTCAGAGTGTTCTCTTCCAAATCCCATTCACTGTACTGCATTTTATCAATGGTTCCACTCCCTAAAACTGGGGCTTGGCTTAAGTCACTTTGCAGCTTTTTTAAAAAAACTTCTAGTATCCTGTGTTTAAAATTCTGCGTGGAGTGAGTTTCTTAAATGCCTGCAGTAGAGCTTCAGTGTTAGTCTAGTCTGGCTGAGTTGACTGCAACGATTTCAAACCTCAAGTGCTTCAGAACAACCTATCGTCAAAGATAAAGCTTCCTCTTGATTTTTTTTTGTTTTGGTGTCCATTTTGCTTTCCATTGCATGTACATACAAAGCAAAGCACTGTGTTTAAACTTCTCTTGTTGATTTCCACATTTCTAAAGTGTTTCAGGTCTGGTGGGGTTTTTATCTGCTGGATTCTTCTGCTCAGGGTAGAGTTTTAGCTGTTTCAGGCTGCTGTTCAAATAAAGGAGTCTGACACTTGGGGTCAAAGCTCTATCTAATCACTTTGACTGGTCTCTGCTTAGAGCCAAACAGCTCTTTCAAGCTTTCCTCAAAGGCAGTGCTCTACAGCGATGGCAGGAGATTGGGTCAGCAGCATTTGCAATCTGGCAGTTGAGAGTAGTGTTTTCTAATGCAGCAACATGTGTGAAGAGTAGCAGAACACCTGAAGTATCTGATGATCAGGACAGTGTGTCTGTGTGGGTAGGAGGGTGATGTGTGAAAAATCAATACAAGCCTAGTCTTCTTGCTGTACATATCTCAGGCAGAGGGAAGAAAAACTCTCAGATGTAATCCAGCCAGAGGGTGGGCCTGAGGGAAACCAAAGAGGATACTATAAAGGTATTACTGCACTTTGAGCAAGCAGCTAGATGCCAGAGCCTGGAGGCAAAGCCCTGTCTGGTGAGATATTCTTGGATGTTTACGGGTTTGGTGATGTTTAAGGATTTATGGTTCTGACTTTATCCTACCAAAAGGCCATGATGGGTTAAAAGGTGCATTCCTGGGGCAGAAACAGACCAACACTATTGCAAAACCCAAACCATATTGCTCTATAGCCAAAGAGATGAATGCCACTCTGTACTGTCCATAACTGCCTGAAGGGCCACTCCATCCAAAGGTGCTTTCCACATTCAAACTCAGCTCCCCATCTATGTGCAAACTAGCTGGAGTGAAGGACAGAAACCACAGTGCCCTGCCTTCATAGAAGTTTGTGTGAAATCCTTTTCACCTTATTCTTAAAAATTATTCCTTGTATTGCTTTTCCCCCTCCTTTGAGCTATTCAATAGTTAAATATGCTTTGTTTAAAGAAAAAAAATCTGATCTCATAACTCTACTGATTTTTGGGCTCTACATTTAGAAAGCAGTGCAGTTCTAGATTTTCAGTCTGATTTCCTACTTTCTGCATAAACTACTGCCATAGATGACCTTTCCTCATCATTTGCCTTTGGGGATGTGTTCCAAGCATATTTTCTAACAGCTTCAACAGCAATAATAGTGGCACCCAAGCATCAGTTAACAGTTCTACAATGTAATGTTTTTCATCTTCAAAGCACTTTACAGACATTAGTGAATTAATAATTGAGCATCGGATACTGAGCAGGCATAAATCTAAGGCATTTGTGGATCTCGATGGAATTGTGTTGAGTATAAAATAGTTTTGAAAAACACTGAAACCCTGGTTATTTGCATGCTCTTGAAAAGAAGAGGTAAATAGATCAGCATAACAGATGCTCTGTGCTGGTTAAAATGTAGGAATTTCTCAAACTTGTGGGTCAATTTCAAACAGGAACACAATAAAATCTGACCACACACTGGTACATCTCCAAGCAGAAATTTATTTGGTTAGAAGTTTAAACATCAGATATGAAATACTTAGACTCCCTGGAACGTGGGTTGAATCCCAGCAGGGTTGACTCAGCTCTTGATCCTGCAATGCAGAGAAACTGAATTATAATCATTTTCCTCTATGTGACTGGGATGAGACAATGCAAATAAAGGTTCTCTCTGCTTCACATGGAAAGAAACCCCACCAGTAGGAATCATGCAGATAGACAGATTAAGAGACACAGTTTCAGATTCACCTTATTCTTGTCTCTATTTTTGGCAGGAACAAATCTGCAAATACAGATTAGCTGAGACTACTGTTTTGCACGCAGCTTCCAAGAGCTGGAAAGAATCCGTAAGGCTCATGTAGTCCATCTTCTTGTGCCAAAACTGCATAAGCACTACGCATGTCATTACTGTCAGATGCTTGTCTAAATGGCTCTTTGAGCTTGCCAGAATATCACCCTTTTCAAATAATCATTGAGATTCACTGTCCTAACTGTTAAAAAGTTCTGCTGAGCATCTAACCGAAGTTGTGTTTGCTGCAGTTTAATCCTTTCAACCTTTTTTTTTTAATTTTTTTTTTTTAAATTATTCTCTTCTTTTCCTAGTCTCCAACTCTGTGGAGACTGCTTCCTTCTTTGCATATTGGAAGGTAATTCTCATGCCTCCTTCATATTCTCTTCCTTCAGATTTGGCTGTTTTCCCATGGAGAGTTCTTGAAACTGTGAGATATCATATTAAAAAAAAAAAAAAAGGAGTGAGTGAGTAGGAGCTTACTCTAAACTTATAATAAAGAGCCCTGCTGCTCCAGAATCAGTCTAGGAAGGAAGTGTGATTCATGATGACCCTTTTTCTTCTTGAGTTTCCAGCTGTTCTCCCCACAACCTCCTGTACTTGCAGTTTGCAGCTGTACTCAAATGCTCTTCCTGCCTCTACATGCTGCTGTCAGGCATCTTGCACCTTCTGTCTTGTACAAATAAAGCAAAAAGTATCATTTGAGTCATATTCAGTTATATATTTATTTGGGGATGGCTATGTCTTTGGAAACCATTTTGCATACAGCTGTATTAAAGGTTGGGGCATTTATTTGGTCATATTTCCCCCCTCCTTTTTTTTTCTCTCTTTAAACTGATATTGGATTTTAGAAAGTGCAATATAGACCTTGGTAAGGAGTAGATTTTGAAGCATTAGAAAAGTGTTTCACACCCACATACAAGTAATTTCTTTTAAAATGAGGATATATTTCTCCCCCTGCCTCCATTCCTACTCAGTTAGCAAAAAGTCCACAGGGCATTTGATGAATTTTTAGTGGAATTCCCATATATTTATCCAGAATACCAAAACTCTGAAGAAAAAAAAAAAAGCTGTGTCCAGGAATCAAAAAAGGAAATCAAAATTGTTTTCTTCTTAAAAAAAAAAGAAAAAGAAAAGGTAATAATATTTAACTGGAATAAATATATACATTTTTAATGTGATCATTTTAAAAATATGAAAGAAGAAGCCAAAGAGAGCAACTGGCAAATTTTGGTGAGTATAACACTTAAGACCTTTACTGTTTTCCTCTGATCAGTCCCAAGTCAGATGACAAATTTCCTAGCAGCCCTTGGGGGACAGACTCTACAGCAGTGCGGGCAGCACACCAAGGGATAAATCCTGAATGCAGCTTCATGTGACCAAAGCTGGGCAAACAGGACAGCTTGGAATCCTTCATAATAAATGCAGCTGCAAAGGCAGAGAAGCTTCATAGGTAGCTTGTGCTGAGTCTGCCTTGCCTGGTAAGAAAAACCACACTTC
>NW_008652313.1:84370-84648 GCF_000695815.1 Acanthisitta chloris | reverse complement strand
TAAAGCCACTGAGCACTGATGCTTCTTACACTTCTGGATCAGAAAGTCACAATGTTTGGGCAGGTCAAATTTCCAGCTTGCTTCTCAAGGGGTTTACTATCCTTGTATAGGAGACAATTCCTATGAACCCCCTGGAAACACAGGATGGCTTGGTAGCTTCTGCCAGTGGCAAACTAGCAAAACCCATGGAGACAATAAGAAGGTAAAGCCCATTTTGGATTCAGGGAGATATCCATGTAACATTTGTTAACATCATTATTTTCCAAGCTGTCTTTCTT
>NW_008652313.1:79601-84325 GCF_000695815.1 Acanthisitta chloris | reverse complement strand
CCAATAACAGCTGGAGCCAAAAATACATGATGATTTGGGAGTTTTTATTGTTTTGGGTTTTTTTTAAAGAAAAGAAGTTAAAAGATATGGTAGAATCAGTGTGCTGTAACCCAGATCTGACTGCTCATTTTTCATAGTGCTCAATTTAATAACCTTAGTCACCATTAATCTGAGCTGTATAAGACATATTAAAGTGAACTTAGTAAAGTTGTATTTTAATTGTCATCCATCAGGTTCTTCTATGTCATTTAACAGTTTTAAAAAAGTCTATCTTACCAGAGGAATCATGAAGTGCACAAGGAGAAATATCTAAAAATGCATAAACTATGTAAAACTGAAGTTTTTCTCCCTCAGAGATTAAGCAACGTTCTGTCAAACAAAATAAAAATCTACAAACTGATATTACTGCACATTTTGGGTAGAAATTCAACACATGTAGTCTGTCATAGTTGGTATCCTAAATAACAGAGGAAATAGCAGACAGTTAATGCAATTTTTCTCTGCATGGTACATTTTCACTCACAGAGGCAGGTTCTAAAAATGGCAGAACAACTTCCTCTCCTCAGCATCAACAATAGAGAATCTGGAAAATACCTGGAGATTGTGTCTCACCCAGTGGGAATGAAGTGATTACAGAAGAGATAGAAGGTTTAGATGTTTTCATTCTGTGGAGTAGTCTGGAATATAAAAGAAAGGGTGAAAAAAGCCCCAAACTAAACTCAAAGCAAAAGATGCAGAAGATTTAACTTTTAAAGTTAGCAAATAATCCTTATAAACCCCAGTAGTATCTGATACTCTTGCCATACAAACATCCTGCCCTAACAAGAGCGACATATAACGCAATAGAGGATCTATCACAGCAAATGTATTTTGAGGAAAACAGGACATTGAGAGAAATTTCCATGCTGTTGATAGAATCAGCTTCTTGGTTCATTGATCTAACCATGCCCTGTCTGTATCTGCTGCCTCTCTCTGGTTGTCCCTTCCCCACCACATCCTCTTCAGCCTCTTTCTCTTTTTCAAGCCCTAAGCATTTAGTCTCACACTAACACATTTGCTGATTTATCGAGGTTCAATCTTCACTCTATTAGTGGTGGCAGTCACAATTGCCTGCTTATCTCTTCTTTCCTCAGCCACAAAAATCCCTTCTTAAGCTTTTCTGTACTGTGTCTGCAAATTTGTTCCATCCAGCATTGGCTAAACAATTGGTTGAAAAAGTAATGCTCTACTCCTGGTTAATGATATTATAGAAAACCTACCTGCCTTTGTCTTCATCACTTTCATGTGACATCTAGATTGTGGGCTATTTGGAGGAGAGACTGTCTTAATTACTTATCCTCAGAGGGTTTACCATGCTGGAGTCTGGTTCTTGACAGTGCTTCCTTGGAACTCACAAAAGTGCAAAATACAGGTCTGTAAGTCAGTCATTATTTCTGAGGAAATGTGTGTGTCTATACTTAACAAAGTCTAAAAAATATGAATTACGGTCCATAAGATGCATAAGTGTCAGATTATTTTTTAATGCATTTCATATATTGCATTTGGATATTAACTACAAAGATGACATATTATTGAGACTATTCTTTAATTTAAATTTTTAATATTATAGATGGCATAACAGCAAGTTGCTTTCCCACCAGTCTGATTTCCAGTGCCATTTCCAAACTCATTCTCTATTTTTCAAATTTTCTGTAAATAGTAAGTGATAATCACATATCATGCTAGGCTTACTATAGTAGTAGGAATGCAGAGTAGACTACCCAGGTACTAGACAAACACAGGCTATTCAACACATGTCTGTATGGACAGTAAAGCTGTATTTCACATCTCCTCGTTGCTGTAAGATTGATCAGGGGTAGAGAGAGCAGTATAATCTGCCTTTCAGTCTGATATTACAGATCACTTTTGCATCTTAGTGTATATAAGTGGCAGGTCAAAGTCTGACCTTCCTGCACAGCTCTCCTGACCTCAAGGTCTGGATGTGGGCCTTTCATGTAGAAAATCAAATGTGTAATTTAAACCCACCCAGAATCCATGTCAGATTCAGTCAGCAAACAAATTTCTGAGGAAAAATCCCCCAGATTCCAATTCAAAGACTGCAAAAGTTACTTCTCTCATAATTTGTGTTCATAGTGAACTAAGAGATCACACATTTCTTTCATCTCTTCATTGCTAAAGTGAAATGCATCTTGAAGTATTTTCTCAGTTAAAGTTGTCTTTAAATTTAGCAACATAATTGGCAAATATTTTATCCTCCAACCACAATTAATTAAAAAGATATAAATTATTTTTTTTCTATCTGAAGTCAATTTCTCTTTTCCAGTTTACCAGCAGTTGTGTAAGTTATGTTTAGTCATCTTTCATGTCTTTCAAACAAGAAAGAACTTTTCATAGTTTCTAGTTTACCAAACAAATAAAATTATTATTGATTCACATTTGCAGCATCTTCATAAGTCTGCTACACACTGAAGTTTCATATAGGTTTATAGAGAACAAAATCAATTCTTTTAAGAGTAGTTTGTCCTACATATAAAACTATTTTTCCACGATTTCCTCTATTGTCTTTGAAAATCCAATTGTGAAACATTAATATTGTAGAAACATGCGCAGGAATATGAAAATAGGGGACTTTTTCTTCTGACTTGGATGTCCTGTGCAGCAAAAATTATATGATTACATTTATGAATTATAAAATACTAAAAATCCATGTGGACAAGATAATTTTCAAGCTTTGATATTAACCTGGAATCTAAATTAGAATATAAATTGGATAGAATGAAAATCCATATCTATTTGCTGTTCTCTGGAGGTCAATTTTAAATGATAAACAGTAGATGGCCTACATTTATTATTTATTATATATATAATATTTTCTGTGTGACTTGTCAGATTTATGGTATTACCCATTGATTTTAGAGGGATTTGAATCAGTGTTTTATGTTGTAAGCTACTTGTGATACTGACTTTTACTGATGTAAATTACAGATAACTTAATCCATACAAACTGCAATATTAATATATTTTATATAGATCAATTCAGAGGAACGTATAATGAGAGTTTTGCAGAGATGACTTAGCAGCTTTTACTATAGGCAATATTGCATTCCATGCTTTTTAAAATTATTTTTGAAAATGTACATGGAATTGCAAAGCAGGGAAATATGATTCTAATTTGAAGTTATATAGTTGTTGTGATAAAGATTCACAATAATTTGCATGAGAAAGTGGAAAGTTAAAAAATGCACTGTGATTTTTAATCATTTCCAGCCTGATAGGAGTGCTCATTTCCTTGACAGATAGGCAATAAAAACAGTTGCCACAGTTTGTAGACGATGTGTTTCTTTTGTAATTTTCTTGTTTATTTCTCCAGATTAGATGTAGAGCAATGGGGTTACATTTTCTCAAAGTGACCTCTGATTTTTACACAATGGAATAAGAGCCTTTGCTTTTCTGAATTTGTATTGGCAAGGTGTGAGGGGGAAAGTGGACCAGAGGTGCTTCCCAGCAATTTCCTTCCCAATAGGAGACTGATTAGAAAAATCCTCTCTCTTTTTTCAGGCAAGTCTAACAATAACCACAGGTGACACTTAGAAGGGGGTGGGGTAATTCCTTGAACCCATTATATGTTATATTTGATCAATTTATCAACCCCAGGAAAGATGAGTCCCTTGAGCCCCACCAGTCTGTCAGTGCCCCGTTAACTGGAACCCCACTGAACAGCACACTGCATCAGAGGATGGTTCAACTAACCTATTCAGGGGCACATGCTGACAGCATCCTCACTTATAGTTGGTATATTATCAATTTTTTTCAATTATGCTGCCAGCCCCTGCTAACGCCTTTGAAAGGCTCACACTGAAAGGTTTATGGAATAAACCACCTTATTAACAAACACACTGAGAAAGGAAGACTGTGACAGGTTAAGGTTCAGAGGTTGCCATTGATAATATACTGAATGTAAAATTGATTTTGAAGTGATAGAGAGACACACTCTAATTACCAATGAGAGGTAGCTTGAGATAATTATTTAGTGCACATAAAATAAGGTTCTTACCCAATTAGCATCCCTATGGGGGAGATGACAGGTTCAGCCTGTTGACTGACCCTAGAAGTTATGATGGAGTCTTCTCTGAGCTCCTTCCCAAGTTAAGCTATATTTGTATTATTTTCTTTGAGAGAAGGAAAAGGTAAAGTTACAGTTGATGCTATTTCATGTTTAGTGGAGTTGTGTGACTTTAGTCATTAACATATGTAGGGCAGTGAAAAGTAATATGTAGTTTTGAGTTAATGAAGCAAAGTTCAGCTTTTGATTACTGTCAGAATAATTCCTTTGGCTTAGTTTCCATTAGCCACATGGTATTCAGTAGAGCATGACCTAGGAACCTTCACGCTATCCTCTGTTTCATGTCCTCCTTAGAGCAGTACACCAAGCCCCCTCAGTGTTCCTGCTCCTACGGTGTGCAGACAGCTTGTCCCTATAGCCAAAGAATTCAGTCCTTCTTGCTGAACTTTTTTCAAAATCTTGTCTCCACAACAGGTGAGCAAAGCTACAGCATATCATGAAAATCCTCTGGGTTTTTTGGAGAGGTTAGGTTAAAGGGTGTTGCTTTATTCGAGGGTTTTGTTCTTTTACTTTGCAGTAACAGGGGACACAGGAACCAACTGCATTTGTTTCCTGCTGGAGACTCTTTCAGGCTGTTTTTTGTTTCATTTAGACTGTCTGT
>NW_008652313.1:68013-79560 GCF_000695815.1 Acanthisitta chloris | reverse complement strand
CTAATTGATTCATTTCAGGGCAAATTTTTAAATAATTGCTTAAATCAAATTTGAACTTGTATTGACATTTTTTGTCCAGATTACAATGAAAGATTAGCTTTCTGACATGAAACAGAATCAGTGAAGATTGAACCTCGATAAATCATCAAATGTGTTAGTTTGAGACTAAATGCTTAGGGCTTAAAAAAGAGAAAGGGGTTGAAGAGGATGTGGTGGGGAAGGGACAACCAGAGAGAGGCAGCAAACACAGACAGGGCATGGTTAGATCAATGAACCAAGAAGCTGATTCTATCAACAGCATGGAAATTTCTCTCAATGTCCTGTTTTCCTCAAAATACATTTGCTGTGATAGATCCTCTATTGCGTTATATGTCGCTCTTGTTAGGGCAGGATGTTTGTATGGCAAGAGATACTTGCCATACAAGCATAAACCCCAGATACTACTGGGGTTTATAAGGATTATTTGCTAACTTTAAAAGTTAAAGCTTCTGCATCTTTTGCTTTGAGTTTAGTTTGGGGCTCTTTTTTTACCCTGTTTTATATTCCAGACTACTCCACAGATTGAAAACTAGAAAAAAAAACCTAGAAAACTGAAAAGATGAAGTTGATTTTACTCAGCCAACAAGTCCACCAATTTTACTGCAAATCAGACTATGACTACAAGGAAATGCAATGTAAAAGGTGCTTTCTTCCAAAGAGCAGTTGAAGAAAGTGAAATGCATACTCTTGTAACCCCAACAACTACAAGTAACTTAATGAAAGAATTCGTGCAGGAAATTAGAAGTTCCATAACAAGAATTTGTAACATCAGATTAAGGGTGGCAACACACGGTCGAACAATTCTAGTTCAGCTGCCTAATTATCTGGGCAAATTAACCTATCCAGTTAATGTAGAGGGACAGATCTTTTCAGAAGGCTATTTAAACTATCAATATGTTTTTTGAATCATTCTCAAGTGGAGTCTGTTCTCCATTGCCTGTAATAGGAAATTAGGGCTGCTA
This sequence comes from Acanthisitta chloris, assembly GCF_000695815.1. Taxonomy (NCBI): domain Eukaryota; kingdom Metazoa; phylum Chordata; class Aves; order Passeriformes; family Acanthisittidae; genus Acanthisitta; species Acanthisitta chloris. Next base: position 78,559 of record NW_008652313.1, on the reverse strand, counting down.
GATGGCCAAGTGCCTAAAACTGGATGAAGTAAATATCCTAAAGAGAAGAAATAACCTGGGACTTCAACTCCAATGGATTCATTTCAATAGAATGCATTACTGTTTAACATATTATGATGATTTGTTCAGGGTATGATGATAGATGGAAAATTGAAATTGCAGTATGTATTTACAAAAGGCTGATTGATGCAGACAGAGTTCGTATCAGCAGTTGGTAGGATAAGAGACCATTGAGAAATTGTGAGGTTCTAAAATATTTGGAATTCAGTATAACACTCAGTAAATTACTTTGTGACAACTTAGGTACTAACCTTGAAAAAAATTAAGCAAACACAGGCCCAAAGCTTATCCTTAAGGAACTCAGTAACCACCATCCCTTTAGGTTGTTTCTTGATCTGTCTTCCTTTAGCAAGTCATTTTCCCAGCTCATAACTTCAATAGTCTCCTGCTGGGTGTAGCATCAGAAATCTGGCAGGATATTCCTTAGATTTCTAATTCAGTTTTATATAGACTGTATCCTGTCACTGACAGCCGTGTAAATCAGATGTAACTCTAATGAAATCAGCAATCCAACAATGGCTTAAAACATGTGTGAGAGGAGAATCAGATCCTCTCCCGCTCCCTCCCTCCCAAATGCCAGCTAAATAAGCTCTCAGGCTTTTGAAATAAATTCAAAGTTCAAATGTTGTGAGAGCTGACAGTGCCAAGATCCTATAGAACACATCTGCCCTTCATTGTGTCTGTTCAGCATTCATCTGAAGGCAGAATTTAGTTTCTGTGCTGAACTGGGACAAACCTACAACACTTATTAGTATCTTTGGGCACTGGCAATGCATAATGAAACTGTCAGCATAATCTAAATTATGAGATAGATAATTTATCTGCTGTAACACTGAATTAAGAGTGTTCTCCCCAGTGCTCAGAATAATTCTCTGCTTTATATACTTGTCTAAATGCTGACCACATGTTGGGCAATGTGTTTATAGCATTTGCCCCAGTGTTTGATTTTTGAACTGGCATGCATTCACCACTCCAAGTAAGTAAAATAATCCAGGGAAAAAGCACAAAATACCCATTAAAGAAAACAATTTCAATAACAAGCTGAGGCCCTCAGGGACTGAGCTATTATAAAAAAAGCAATCAGAAACTTGGAGGGTGGGATTTTGTGCTTTTATTTGTATTTAAGACATCCACAAGGCCAAGACACAAAGCCAAAAAATGGGGCATTTGGTTAAAAACCTGAAGAAATAGAATTCGTCTCTTTGTGAAGTTAACAACTACTGTAGATTAGAAAATGAGCTCTTACCAAAACTGCCAACTATAGAAAAATATTCCTTTGTTCCAGAAATCCCTCTGGAATGACATTCTTTACATATGTTAATTTCTGTTAAGTTATATGATGTTCCACTAATGAATGGAAGAAAAATGGTTAGATGGCAGTGAGAGAGTAAGCCAGACAGGAATCTTTGATTATTTAGAGCTGTGCATGAAAGGTTGGTCAGGATTTCCATTAAAGCTTGCTATTTTCAGGGGTTTATGCTGAGCTGTAAACATTTTCTCCAAGTGACTATTCATGGTTTCATTGTGAGTGAGTGCACTGTTTGATTTTACAGATTATGATTGAAGGAAGTGTGATGCAAAAAGAAGAAGAAATGGTTAAATTTGGCTGAGTTCATGTTATTTAGTTGCATAGTATTACAAGATGGGAATTCTGAACTGAAATGCAAAAAACATAGTCTAAACTTGGACCTCTAAGAAGAAGGATGACCTTGTAGATTAACTGCATGTAAGTTCATTTTTCTGTCAGTGACTGTGGCACAGGCTTTCTGAGTTGGTTGAGGCAAGCCAGTAGACCTTTCTGTGTTTCAGTTTCTGATCTAAATTTTAATTGTTGCATTGTGGTATACTGATGTCTTATATTTTCTTTTTTTCCTGTTCCATTACCTTTCCTCTTTTTTTGCTAGCATCCCAATTAAGAAGTCTTGATATTCAGTGGCAATGATCAGAAAACCTGCTTTCCAACAGTCTGCAATATATTACAGAATCACAGAATCAATTAGGCTGGAAAAGACCTTTGAGATCATGACCTAACACCACCATGTCAACTAGACCATGGCACTAAGTGCCATATTCAGTCTTTCCTTAAACACACCCAGGGATGGTGACCCCACCACCTCCCTGGGCAGCCCAATTCCTCCTAATGTCCAACCTGAACTTCCTCTGGCATAGCTTGAGACTATGCCCTCTTGACCAGTTGCTAGTTGCCTGGGAGAGGAGGCCAACCTCCATCTTGCTCCAACCTTCTTTCAGGTCATTGTAGAGTATGATAAGGTCACCCCTGAGCCTCCAGGGGTGATCAGGATGGCAATCAGGTTAGTCAAACATGACTTACCTATAGTGAACCCATGCTGACTACTCCTGATCACCTTCTTGTCTTCCATGTGGAACCTGGTAATCTGATTCCAATCTCCCTGCAATGAGCAGAGACATCTTCAGCTAGATCAGGGGCCCTGTCCAGCCTGACCTTGAATGTTTCCAGGGATGTGGCATCTACCACTTCACTGGGAACCTGTGCCAGTGTTTCATCTCCCTCATTGTAAATATTTCTTCCTTATATTGAATCTGAATCTAAAACTCTTGATGATGAAGCTAACTTAACACACATGCTGTACAAATACTTACAGAGTGTGTTGGTTCTGGCTGTGGTACAGTTAACTTTCTTGACATTGGCTAGTGTGGGCCTAGGTTTTGAATTTGTGCTGAACACAGGGTTGATAATATGGAGATGTTTTTGTTATTGCTGAGCAGTGTTTTTTGTACTGCCATGCTGGCAAGAAGTTGAGGGTGCATGGGAGACTAGAAGGAAACACAGCCAGGACAGGTGTCCCAAACTGACCAAAGGGATATTCCATACCATATGACATCATGCTCAGTATATAAAGTGGGGAGAAGAAGGAGGATAGGGAGGACACTTGGAGTGAAGGCGTTTGTCTTCCCAAGTAACTATTACATGTGATTGGCCCTACTATTCCTGGAGGTGGCTGACCACCTGTCTGCCCATGGGAAGCAGTGAATTAATTTTTTGCATTGCTTTGCTTGTTTGTGTAGCTTTTGCTTTCCCTATTAAATCTTCTTTGTCTCAACCTATGAGTTTCCTAGATTTTACCCCTCTGATTGTCTCACCCTCTTGCTGATGGGGAGTAAATGAATGGCTGCAGGGTGCTTGGTTGCTGTCTGGGATTAAACCATGACAGGGAGATAAAGCCCTGGTTAAAAGAATCAGTATATTTAAAATATTTAAGTTAAATTGACATGGTAGCTATCACAAGAACTGAACAATTAATGGACATCCCTCCATTAGACGGAAGAACAGACTTCTCACCAAACATGAATTTTTGTGTCTTTCAGATTGCTCAACTCTGCCATAGTTTATCTTCCTTATATAATACAGAATAAAGCAAACAGAGGTAAGCAAGACGGTAAACAAAACAGCACTCTCAGATCAATTGACAACAGCTTAAGATTGAATACAATTGTGGAACTTACTACATCTGAAATTCTTGGGTACTTTTCATTCAAGAGATATAAATAATTTTGACTTTTTTGTTAGTTTACCTAGATTTTGATGAATCTCAAAATGATTCAGACACCTTTTGTGCTTCTTGTCTAGAATGGCTTGAACAAAACATAAACCTGCTCCTCTTCAGACAGAAAAATGGTCATAGAAATGGTTCCCAATAAAAGCCACTTTCTAATTTTATTCCTGTTTAGGAATCTTCCTTTTTCTTCATAGGAGTCTTTGAGACTCTAGTATGATAGATAGAACTTGTTGATTTACTTCTTGGCTTCATCCCTTCACTGAGATATAATGCTTTAAATAGACATTGACAGTTCTTAGGACTGAGGTACCTGGTCTGATTCATAAAAGCAATTTTCACCCATTTTGAGTCAGTGTCTGTCATTTTTAGACACCTAAAAGCAGACATTGCAGACTCAGGCCTTTGTTGATCTCAGTTTGTGTTATTCTGTCTTAATACTAACTTTCCTGAGTGAGGCATATGATAAGCCTGTGAATAATCCTGACGTGTTTTTATTCTGCTTTGAGGTGCCACTATAGTTCTAGTGGAAGTGAGGATGGTAGCTTCATCCTGAGCAACAGAAGGAAAAGCTGAATTTTGGATTGTGTGCCATTTCCATCTTTATTCTTAGAATTATTCTGTAAAAGACATCAAAATGCTGCTTGTTCACTGCATGATTAAGTTCTCCGAGGAATTAGTACTGAATGACATAACATGTAAATTATAGATATTGAAGTACATATGCATAGAGACTATTTGAAGTGCCCAAGGTCAATTTCTGTGTAAAATAATTATATGTTCACTTGAAAATTGATCAGTTATATGCAAATTAAGGAATAAAACTCCTTTAATGATGGCATCTTTATAAATGAATCAATGTACCTATTCAGTGATTATATATAATAGATGTCCCATTTGAAATATCTACAGGATATACATAAACAATGAAAATAATATTGAAATGTAAAGTTGTTTGCAATAATAATGTGAGCCATTTTGTTTTGTAGTCAACCAGATGCTTCAGAATACAAAAAGATAAATAAATCAATTAAATCAATAAGAGAGGAAAGATCCTCTTATGGCTCAAGGAATGGATTGGAAGTCAGGAAATTTGATTTCAGTTTCTGACTCTGTCACAGGCTTCCTGTGTGACCTTAGCTAAGTCATGTTTTCTCTCCAGACCTTGGTTTCTCATCAGTTTAGAGGAGAGTGATGTCCTTCTTTCTGAATTGCTCACTCCTGTTTTGTTTTTAAGTTTTGTAATGGGCAGTATATACAATGTTACCCTGAAAACTTCGTTAAACACTCCATGCTTTAAATTGTGAGGTTTCAGCTCACAGTACCTGGGATCACAGATTGAAAGCCTGAATTTGCCTTTTGAACAAGCCCCAAGGGAGCACCCACTTTCAAACTCAGCATTTTATTGATACAAGCCTGTGCGTAGAGTCTGTCTTTGGGAGATTTCCAGGCAGGTAGGCAGGCAAATTGAACTGACACAACTGTTTGTATAGGTACAAGTAGAAGCCTCTAGTAGCCTTGGCACAATGATAGTCAAGTTGATCTGGACAAACTTTTTTCCCATACACACTGCAGGGCCTTGCAGAAGCTTCCATGTGGCTGACATCAAACAGGTGTGTTAGCTGTGTTCCATCATCAAATGTGTAGTAATGTGGTACCTAAATATTGGTGCCATTTTTTTTTACAGATGGCTCTAGACATTGGACTAATACAAAGAACAATTATGAAATTATGAAAGATCTGGTGGAAAAATAGTCAGTAATGGTTTGTAATTCCCTATGTAATGCTTGCAAACATAGACATAAAGATTATCTATACATGTAAAATTGCTCACTTCTATCAGCTACTGTGACACGCATGTTACATTGATCATTGTCTAATATTTCCATACAAAAGTTAGGGGGAAATGTTTGAATGAAGACTAATTTATTTTTTTAAAAATAAATATGAGTGACTGTGTTAGTGTTTCATTATAAGTAGTTTATTGTAAAGTAGCAACATATCAGATATTCTATATATCTTTTGGTTACCTAAGCATTGAAAATAAATAACCAATATTTATGAGAACATGATCAGTACTTTCTTCATGTTTTAATTCTGCTTCTGTTTTTACTTTATATTTTATGTGCTGAGACATATTATTTTACATATGTGACTTTCTTTATAAACATGGTTAAAGGCTCAATTCCACAACAGTAAAGAGTGTTTGAATAGAGATATCTTTGAGCTAAACATATTTGTAGCTCTGTGCACATAACTTTCAGAGTATGTTAGTGTGTGCTTTTGTACATGCAGACACAATCACACACACATGCATCAGCTATTTTAGTAAATACAGTTCTTTCTTTCTTTCTTTCTTTCTTTCTTTCTTTCTTTCTTTCTTTCTTTCTTTCTTCTTTCTTTTCTTTCTTTCTTTCTTTCTTTCTTTCTTTCTTTCTTTCTTTCTTTCTTTCTTTCTTTCTTTCTTTCTTTCTTTCTTTCTTCTTTCTTTCTTTCTTTCTTTCTTTCTTTCTTTCTCTGCAATTGGTGTTTTTCTGTATAAGTCTGACACTTGTCACATTACATGTGATATTGCCAAAAGAAGGAATTTAAACTGGAAGCAAAACCACTGGTATTCCATAACTATGACAAATCAAGTTTATTTTCCATTTTGAAAACATTTCAGGACATTCATTCCATACAGTGGCAGTTGTTTTAAAATACAAAGAAAAGATGTTTTTAAAATTGACTCTATTCATTGAATCACCAGACAAACTGTGGTTTACACATATAGATATATCAGTACCTAACATTGTTATCTAGCCTCCTTATTTTGACAGTTGGAGGACGTACAACTCTAAATGTTTGGATTATCTCATCTAAAATCAACATGTATTTACTGTCTACTTTTCTCTTCATAATGCAGAATTTCTTCTCATAATGTAGGATATTACCAAGTGTAGATGAGATAGAACTTGATACTTGCAGTGAAGGTTTTACATGTTGCTACTCAATGTGGACATTTTAAACCATTTAAGTAGTGCATCAGCACAGATAGTTGGCAACTCATATCTATGACACTTCCTGAAATGTGGCTGTTCCTGATTTGGGGGCTCTGCCATGGTCTTGTCACTTACAGAGTTTATGTCCAGTGGAAAGCAAATACATCCTCAGCTTTGTCAAATGATCAAAAGCCTTATGTTGCCCTCATGGCTCAGAAACTACACTATATTGTAGCAGTCCTTCAAGAGATGTGGACAGTCACAAGAAAAAAAAGATCTCTCTTAAGGATTCAGGAATCATCACATACTGTAAAATGTAGTAAAGAGTGGATAAAATTTACTTGCAGTCCAGATCAAATGTATGGATCTGCTATTTAAATGTTCTTGATTTATAGCATAAACATTCATGATGCTGACTTTTCTTTGACTTTTTTTTTTTTACCTCCAGTCTTCAAGCAAATGAATTCTTAAGAACTCATTAGAAATGTAATATTTCTTAAACAGCCTTATTATGTTTAACTAGAAGTTTTCATAGGTACCGAGATTCCCTTAAGGCCAGAAGGGACCATTACATCAAGTGAGTTGTCTTGAATAATGCAAACTGTTTCTCTTACAATGAGTTCTCTAAGCTTTCTTTGACTACAGATCATCTCATACAGGTGCATTTCATCTTCATGGAGAATCTGCAACTTTTCTTGGTCACAGTGTGTTCAGACGATGAATTTTCCTTGCAGTTAGAAAACGTGCTATTCTTGCTGTAGTCAAGCTATTAAAGCTAATTTCAACTTCCTTAAAGTTAATTCCACCTTCCATTTAATTTTCTTTTTAAGGATACTTAGAGCTTTGTTGAACAAATTCCTGTGGGGCTGCAATTTCCATAGTTGCTTGCAGCCTAATGTTTAGTTTGCTCATTGGAGAAAATCACAAATGAAATTGGTTGTTGCGTCTGACTTATGGCCCTGAAAAAGAGACAAAGATTTTTCTTTTTTCTAATTCTTTTAATAGTAGCAATGGCTGAAAACCACTGTCTAAAGGTCTGGGTCTTCATGTAGCTGCTTGAGATCCAAGGATGAAGATATGCTTAAATGAAGGCATTTGCACAGCTTTAAAGGCAAATATTGTGGCCAGGAAGGACAACAGCATCTTGGCCTGTATCAAGAACAGTGTGGCCAGCAGGACTAGGGAAGTGATATCCCCCTGTACTCAGCTTTGGTGAGGCCACACCTTGAGTACTGTGTTCAGTTTTGGGCCCCTTGCTTTTAAAAGGAGATTGAGGCTCTGGAGCAAGTCCAGCAAAGGGCAGCAAGGCTCATAAAAGGTCTAGAATACATGTTGTGTGAAGAACAGCTGAGGGAATTGGGTTTGTTTAGCCTTGAGAAGGTGAGGCTCAGGGGTGACCTCTTTGCTCTCTACAACTGCCTGAAAGGGGATTGTAGAGAGGTGGGGGAATGGTCTTTTCTGCCATGCCTGAGAGAGAGGACTTGAGGGAGCGGTCATAAGATGAGACAGAGGAGGTTCAAATTAGATGTTAAGAGAAAAAATAATCACTGCTAGGGTATTCAGGCATTGGAATAGGTTTCCCAGAGAGCTGATGGAATCACCATCCTGGGAAGTGTTTAAGAGGTGTCTGGATCTGGCACTGGAAGATATGGTTTAGGGTTTAGGGGTTGCAGCAAAGTGGTAGGTTAATGGTTGGACTTGATGATCATAGAGGACCCTCCAACCTTAATGATTCTATGATTTACAATCAGAATACCTTTTTTTCCTTTATTTTAATAAAGTGAAATTTAGTAACATATACCAGCACCATTCTGTCAGGATATGGCTCTTGCACTTCTTAATACCCAGCATCACCAGTATTGATCATACAGAGTTAAGGATCCACTCTAACAATTAATTTGGTGGATCAGGAAGATGTAGTGTTATGCTTTTGTCATCACTATTTCTGAGAAAATTTGGTAATTTCCTAGTACTTTGACTTTCTAATGGTTTTAAGAAATAGATTAAAAAAGGATGTAGGAATCATAAGGAAGAGTGGGAAATATTTTTAAAGAAGTGCACAGCATTTGAAAATAAGGTATAAAGGTAATTTGAAATATATGTATAACATGAAAGCTGGTAGAAAACTTCATATTTTTCCATACATAAGCTGTGACTATTTCCTTTCATAATGAAGCTTTTTATCCTAATGAAGTGTTAGTCACTGGAAAAATAGTATAGCCTGAGACAAACTAGTAACCTTACCAAATCATCACTGAAGTGACCACAGTGTAGTAGGTGGTACGGGACAGAGGAAAGCTTTGAGAGAACTCCAGCTCCATTGGACTTTATCATTCCCATGAGCTTCAGAACCAGTCAACTCTGGAAAAAGTATGGTTCTTTTTTTCATCAACCCCTTCAGCTTGTCATTATTCAGATGAATACAAAAAATGTGGCAAGTTTATTAGCGCTCTAAAACTTGTAAAGGTTTATTTAAATTTAAGACAACTCTTTCAGATTATAGAGTTCTGTGCATCCTTTCCCCCAAGGCCAGGTAAAGCAAGCACAGAGCATTAATTAAAAAGGAAAAAAGGCAAAATTTCTGTACCCCAAATGGTGCAACAGATGTTTTTCACTTACAATTTATTTGACATATGTTTGATAGAGATGAAGGACTTGCTCACTTTCTTGCTCTATGTCTCTCTCTCCTCCCTTGCATTTTCTTTCTAGAAGATACTATAATGTTGAAGTTTGTTAATTAAAAGTCAAATATAGTATTTTTATTAAAAAGGTGCAAGGAACTTTGTGTCATAATGAAAGAGAAGTTAAAGAAGCCTTTATGAAGGAGTGTTAAATCATGGGGAAAATAGTCTTGATTATTAAATCTGAGAATGGAGAAAGATCCAGGAAGTTCTCATCTTGTCTGTGACACTGACTTTATTGTCCCTAATGGAAACTGGATGCTTAAAGAAGGCAGTGAAATTGTCTTTGTCATTCTAAGACCTAGTCACAGTATCTGGGATGGGAATAAATATGTCTTAGTATTTTTGTTTCCTGTTTCTCATAGAAGAAACTAATGCTGGTTATCAGACTGGAATCCATGCAACACTAGTCAGCAAAAGTTTAGGAACTGAACTCTGAACGCATGTCTTGCCTTGCTGTGACATTGAACTGCTGCATTGTTGCAGTTAGCTCATTAGCTTGTTTATAAAAAATGAAATAGAGCAGTATGCAAACATGTCAAAATTAGTATCAATGTGAAAATTTCCCATCTAGAGCTAGAAAGATTTAGAAGAGAGCCTATATGTTATTTATAGCCTTCCTGAGCTTTAATTTTTCTTGCATTCTGGAAAGCTGCATTGCATTTTTATTCCTCTGTCACAAGGCTAATGTGAAGATTAATTATTGAATGTTCCTAAATGGTTTGGCAATCAATGATAACTATCACTGCAATTTATGATAATTGAACATCTACAATATTTTTTTTAGTAGCAGAAAATTTGAAAGGTCTGTATCAGCCTAAACTTGGCATAGAATTCAAATTTTCTATAAAAAATCCCAACAAACCCATAACCCCAAACCAAGCAAAATTCAATCAAATAAAGGGAATGGTAACCAGAAACTCTGAATACAGATGTTTTCTTTCTTTAGGGGAAAACTCAGTTCATTCATTTTACATTTTAAACATGCCCTTGGAGTTATGTGAATTCATAGCAACATCATTGTTCTTGCATACAGTCTAAGAAATTAAATAAGCTGGGAGAGAAATACCGAGACTACATTATTTTGCATTCTATGGGAAATACAAAGGGCATACAATAAAATGGTCTTCAATAATGTGACTATGGATACTGAGTTAGGACCTGAAAAACAGCTGTAGGTGGAAAAATTATTTCAGTTTTACTAAGATGAAAGTTTAAAATAAATTATCCAGAACAGTTTTAAATTAAAATTATTATAATCTTCAATAATTATTATTTTATATGTTTT
>NW_008652313.1:67144-67995 GCF_000695815.1 Acanthisitta chloris | reverse complement strand
TTTTTAATATTTCTGTTTCCTTTCTTTTTCTCTTTTCATTGATTAGAAACCTGGAGAAAACTGTATGGAAACACTCAGTTGCCTAAATACCTTCATCTGCATCCCAATTACACTTTTTTGGTTTGTCCTTCTTGACCCACAGACCACTGATGCAGTACCCTTTGCAGATGGGCTGTTTTTTAGTTTTATTACCATAAGGGAATTAATACCTTGTTTCTGTGTGTTGTGCTCTCTGAGAACTATGTCTAAACTGGTAACATTTGGAAAATGTAAATATCTCATCTGAAGACTCTTTTTTTCTGCTGGAGTCAAAATTATTTGTCATACTTCTCTCTGTCAGTCAGGTTATGACTTTACACATAAATGTGAGGAGACAAATTGTTCAGGACAGAATTCCTAGCAAAAACAGATTCCAGCCTTAAAACATTTCTGTTGACAATTTCTTATAATGGAGAATGTGAAAAGATTGTGGAATGCTGAGTATTTGTAAAGCTCCTACTAGAGACATGTTTGTTTTTTATATTAGAAGGTTAATCACACCTGCCTTACACCTGGCTTTCTGCCTGTCTGTGTAAGCTTTTGGGGGTTTCCTTGGACCTCACAGCAGAAATTCACTACCTTAGTCTACCTGCCAGCAGAAACTCACTTCTTGAGTTTATCAATGCTGTCTCCAGATGCAACAACCATGAATGGTGTAATGAGCAGAGGAGGAAGAGATGTGGCTCTTCCTCAGGCTGGTCATGGGGAAAGCAGTTAGTGAATTCTGACTCTGTGGGTCCTTCCAGTTTTTTGGATTATACTTGCAACAAGAAATATAATAATGATGATAATTACAACAACAACAGCAACAG
>NW_008652313.1:56229-67126 GCF_000695815.1 Acanthisitta chloris | reverse complement strand
CCTACAAAGGGAGATATCAATGGATAGTTCTGTGTAGCCACAAAAAAAAGACCTATAGTTTTATTTCTGTTGAATATTGAGAGGTGCAGATCAACAGCAGTGCCAAATGAGTCAGGTTGGACCCTTTCACAGATACTCTTGGGTCTGTAAGGTGGTGGAGACTGTCATTTTATATTCAATTAACAACACTAATAAACACATCTCCTGAAACATCACCACCTGCTACTTCTAAATGGTTCTTATAGGGCTCTTACTCCTATTATATTTTTTAAAGAATGGAATACCCTAAACCACCACCACTGACTCACTTGGAATGATTCTACAGTCTAATTTTATATTTTCAGCCATCATGGTTTAGCTTGTACTTACCTGTTAATTTCTTCTTCATCATTGTCTGCTTGCTTTTTATTTTTCCCTTAAAAAAACGGTTCTGTGCCTCTGTCGCAATCTCCTGAGTTCCTGCTTACAGGAATAACTCCTTCAACATGTGAACAGTCCCAATAGTTTCAAGGTGGGTACATAAAAGACAGGATATAGTCCTCTATGCTAGAAATGCATTTCTAACTGTATGTGCAAATACATATAAAGGTATACATGAAAGAGATTTCTCTACCTCTCAGAAATGTAGATTTATGTAAACATTGGTTGTGTATATGTGACTAATGTTTAAAGAACATTCTTGTGACTATGCACCTCCTGATACTTATTCGTATGGAGATGTCTTAGGGAGGAATTTTAACTGCTAAATCTTAGCAATACTAAAGGCTGCTCCATTAATTCAAACAAGTGATAATTACCTCATCAGCAAAGCTTTCAATTGAAGTCCTTTGGTAAGAAGGACTCTAATATAAGGAGAGTTTTCCATTCAGTTGTCCAGGGCATTACTGGCACAATCTGACCAGGATATGTTACCTAGAGTTGAATAAATTTTTTTACCTAGTTATTTTAAAATTTAAAACCCCACAGGTTTCATTCAAGTATTTTGCATTTTGCAAACTCACGTTGTTTTGCTGAATTTTTTCCATTGAAAAAATCCCCACAATTACAAAAATTATACTTTTAGATCAGCATTCCTCTCATTATTTTAGAAATGTAGAATTTTAATATTTCTATTTGGTAAAAAAAAGTTAACCTTGAAATTGTGAATAAAACCCAGTGTTATTTCAAAACAAAGTAAATATATGTTCCAGTAAAGTGAAATTATTTATTTAATCCAAACCACAATTTCTGTCCTGCCTGTGAATCAAGCATTCCATTAGCTATATTGCTCTCAAATAATTGTAGTCTTCACACATCTCAACCTTTATTATGGCTTGGATAATCTTCAAATTCTAAGATCTAAAGCTCTCACAGTCTGCTAGCAATGTAGATAAGGAATGAATTGAATCATGGTCAAGGATGCTGTAGTGGAAATGATGGGTGTGCAGCTTGTGATGAGAGATTTCTGAACACCCAGACAATTTATCCTATTGTTGTAAAGTGGCATTTAATGCTTCTGTGAGCTATGTCTCTCTCACCTGTTCCCCCTTAATTCATAAACATATCCTTCTCCCAAGAAGGCCTCCTGATTGCAGGCCATAAGTTAACAAGTCAGGAGAAAGGAGTAGCCAGAAAAGTAATATAAAAGACCCAAGCATGTAAATTAAGAGACTGCCTATTTAATATGACTATTCCATTTTCTTCCAGCTGCTTCGTTCATGTCTTCATTAATCATGATATTAATACCATGAACAATATATAAATGTATACAGAGCAAACCAGTCAAAAAATGAAAATGTATATTTTTCAGTTATTAGTACAATTCTTACTCATGCTTGTATCCTTGAGTGTGAGAACTCCTTTCAAAGTCAGTTTCCTCATTGACAAGTTGGGTGTCATTTTCCTTGACTTTTTGGAGGTTAATTTTTTTACTGTTTGGACATTACATTAAAGAATTACACATTAACATGGATGTTATTAGTGTTGTTATATACATAAAAGTAAGTACACATAAAGAAACATATAGTGTCTCCTAATGTTTTAAGAGGTTCATATGAAAACTATTACTGCAAGGTTGCTTGCTCTCTAGCATTATGCACTCATAGGGAGCTTAGACAAGGTTAAAATTAGCATAACAAGTAAAAAATGACGTGGTCTGTTCTATAAGCTGTTCCTTGACATTGTACTCTGTATCTCGAAAAAAACATAGCCAAAGTGTTGAGGCCAGTGAATCCAATAAAAAGTAAAGTTTTGTGAAAAATTGAACATGTAAGTTTTTGCTAGTGACAATTTGTGAAATTTACTTTAAGAGAGAAGTACATTTTTCTCTGCATGAAGCTATTGCATGTTCTAATTTTCATCACTGTTGTTCCATCCAACGTTTGTTTTTCCCCCCCCATACCTTATGATGTTAATATTTTCATTTCCTCGGTGTTTTTACTTGAAATAATTGTAGTTGCTTACCTTAGTTCCTGTAGACTGGATTAAGAACTCTATGATGGAACTTAGATATGAGGATTTCTTTTTCTATACATGTTGCATTTCTTTTGTAGAATGTTTTACAGTAGTCTTTTACTGAGGTGAAATTGCAGATTCTTGGCAATATTTAGCCAAATGTATTATATTTTTCTAAAATGTGGGTAAATCTGCAGAAATATTTTTCTCAGTTAATTCTTTAATTCTTACATACTCAGTCTCCTTTGGAGGCCAAATTAACTTAATAGCAAATGGGTAAGATGCTTTTATAAAGAAAAAATTCTGCTTGGAACCCAGGGTTAGATCATATAATTAACTTACATTATAAGAGAATGTATATGTAAGAGAATGAATCTCTCGGGTGTGTAACTTGCTAATTCATAGGGACTACAACTGTAAGCTCTTTTTGTGGGGGTGGACAAGGACATATCTTTGCCACATATTCACCCTTTTAAAAGAATCCATATCAATGTTGCCTTTGGAAAAAAAAAAGACCGTGCAAAATACTATTCAGCATGTTCCCCATTAAGGGATTTCTAAAGTCACAAAAAAGCCTAAGAATCCTCTGAGTTTTGCTCTTGTCTCTGTAAACTCCAATCTCTTACCTAATCTGTCTGGACGAATTCTTAATTTATGGTGCAACATATCTGCAATATTTGTATAGCAAGTAACCAGTATCCTTCTAATTCTGAATTTACATGATTCCTGACAAATGCAGCAACACAGTCAGAAATTTCACAGGCAGCAGCGGGATTAGTTCAAGCTGCTGAAGGAAGATGAGATTAAATGAGAAAAGTTGTGGGAAGAAATGCAGCAGGAAAGAAGTTCAGTCAAAAAGCATTGCTAAATGCAGAAAAGTAGATGAAGGTTGACACTAGAAGTTTCCTGCTGTCATTTTCTCTTTAGAGGATGAAATGGAAGGCTCCAGTATGGATCAGACTCAAACTGCAGAGTTACACATACTGGCATTTTATAATGGCTTCTTTACTCTCTGTCTTTCTCACCTCCCTCCCTTTAGTTTTAAGGGACTTTTACCAGCCTTTATGATGGCATGAGCCAGGATATTCTACTGAAGGCAAATGTTTCATATTAGAAATCTGAACCCCAAGTAATTTTGAAGCCAGAGCTGTACTTCTACTGCAGGTGTTCCTTCTAGACTTTACATCCTTTTAAGGTCTCACTTGTAGTCTCAGCTGCTACACTGAAAATGGCACTCTGCAAATAAGGGATCACCTTTGTTTGACTGCCCCCTCACCTTTTGGCTGTCTAGACTGTAACTGCAAAAGGCACAAGAAGATATATAGATTCATGAGACTGTCAGACAGTCCTATTTTACTGTGGTCCAAAATGACTCTTGCAGTTAATCTTTGTTATCCACCTATTTAATCTTACCAGCATTCAGTGCTGAATGTATTTGTTTTCAATATTAACTTTGCCATCAGTATTACTACAATTTTTTTCATCACCCTGAGTCAGTTGCTTTTCTGAAAGACCATTTCTTTCTGATATGCCTAGAAATGAATGACATATGAGTATCAGATGTTAAAATATAACAAGAAATGATGCACACCTGGATGCAAAGGTAATAAATCCAGATCATCTGGACAGATGAGAAGCAGATGTTAAAGTTCCTTTGGGACTTCTTTATTTTTTTTGTCAACTAAGGAATACAGTCTGACTGTAATATGTCCATATTATTTTTGGCTAGTTCACTTGCTATGTGATGTTGATCTGAATTGATATTTCCAAACAGACCATTCACATTGTCGATAATTCAGATTCCAGTGAGCTGCCTTGGTATGTGAGACTGCATATGCTAACATTTAATGCCAGACTGAACTTGCCGTGCTATTCAGTGGGATGAATCACATAAGGGAGTGTGGCTCCCCAGGTGTACTGTGCCATATGTTTCATGGTGTAATGAGTGAAGAATATACAGTATTTGACCCACATCTTGAAGTGTAATTTCTACCATCTTCCTTGGTTTAGGTTCTGGAAAGTCCTTTGACAGTAAATGTGTTACTTCAGTGTAAATAAATGATACAGCACCGACAAGAGCAAATCCCAGTGATGTTTCCACTGAAAATCTCAAATTCTCCTAGTTGGAAGGATGTGAGTATGCAGTTAGAAAACTAAGATTATAAAAGAGGGTAAGAGAAGCTACAAGATGCAAAAATCAACATCTGAAGATCCAGGGAACTAGGTTTTTCGACTGGGATATGTTGGGGTCCAACATACCTCCAAAAATGTTCTTAAACATTGCTGTTCACCAAAAACCTCTGTTTACCTCTTTTGAAGACAAAATACACAAGATTTCACTGTACTTTAACAGAAGTAGTTCCAAAATTAGTTTGTTTCTCTATGCAGAATTGGTATTTTTGAGATGAAATATTATGACATACTGCTGTAGTACAACAGTTTATGCCTTCTCTTGATCCTAAATTTTACAATTGAAACAGTTAGAGAGCAGCCCATCACTAGCCACCAGCTGCTTGTTGTAAAGTAGTAATACGTTGACATTTTCCCTTTTTTAAATTACTATTATTAACACACGCAAAAAAAAGTAAATCGAATTAAAGATGTAATACAAACAAACAAAATGGAGATAGTTCATGTGAATTATGCCTTCTTTAAATTTATTTAGATGCTGTGTTTTGTAACAGTTTTTGCCTTCTATAATGTTCTGCAATTTGTTGCATTTCAAGCAGGTATCCAGCAGTGACAGGCACCCATCAGTTCTTTGTTAAGGGATACTTCTAAGTCTCTTCCTCTTTATTTGATTCTTAATGCAGTATTGGATCAACTGTATCTTATAAACTTTCAGCTACTAAAACTAGTCCTAAAGAGAGGTGTGCTGCTGTATATCTGAAACTATGAATGTCCCCCTGCTTCCAAAAAGGTGGTGCCAAACTGTAGACAGTCTCTGCTTTGCTCAGTTCTCAGTATCTGGGTAGGCTGTTGATTCCTTTAGAAAATTATTTGTCCTTCTGTACTATTTTCTTCCTGCCTTCAGTGACAGAGAAACTGTCTCTTATTCTGTTTGCAAGTAACCTCCAGAAATAAGATGCTCAGCTTGATTCCTTCTAGTGCTTTTTTGAGAATAATGACATGACATGGGGTATAATTTTTATTGTATGTCATATTCTGTAGAACATGTTATATTGTGCATTTGGCATCAACTACAAAAATACATAAATAAATAACAACTGTCCTATGATTCAGTTCAGACTGCATTGACTGAGACAACTGATTCCCATGATTCATATCTTCCTAGTTCATCTATTTTTTAAATGTTAGTATAAACACATTCAAATTCTTTCATACTTCTGAAGCTCCCAAAAAGAATGAGCCTAACAAACACTGCTGGTGGAGTGTCCTGATTGACTGTCTTTCCCCCAAAGATAGCAGAATTACAGTCACGCTCTTTCCAATGAAAGAGCCAGGAGAAGTATGTTTGAAATTATCGCCACATTTCACCTTCCAGTATTTTCTCATATGAAGATGATTTCTGAAAAAAAGTTTGTTTTCTCTGAGGACCAGATGCTTTCAGTGATGGCCAAATTCATATAAATAAACAAGTGTATTTGTGGAGGATATTCATCTTTCAAGCAGAGAAACCTAAACCCTGAAATTCTTGTGCCACTCAAGTCCTGAGGGCTTACTTATAAGGGAGCATGATGTTTGTGCCTGGCTTAAGTGTCAGTGTAATTTTTTTTTTTGCAGACCAAACCTTCAGAACATGGCACTTACACTCAAGTAGTCTTGCCCATGAAGTCATACTTGTTTACTCAGTGCCTAGCTGCAATCCCAGGCAATATTTACTTTAGCTAAATTTAATTCTCTAAAGCTGTAAATGCAATCTCAGTTATTATTATGTTCTCTCCTAAATTTACAATGTTGATAGAAAAACGTTGTGCTGTGCAAGCCATTAGCAGATCCTGCTGATGGGGTGGGATCAAAATAATAAAGGTAAGCAAATTATCTTTTGATTCTTTGCAGTTGGGAGATACTGGAGGTATTTAGATCTATCTATTCAAGTATAAGGCTGCACTGGTGGTTTTCCAAGTTCCATGTATTTGAAATCCAAGGGCTTGTTTAGTACACTGATGCAATCAGATGCCCAAAGCTAATCAAGAGTTTTGCAGTGCTTTACATTTGAAGAGTTTTAAAATAATCCTGCAAAAGCTCTACTGGTTTTGCTAAGCTTCTATTCTGAGCAAGTTTGTATGGCTACACTGTATCTTCTGTCTGACCTCCAAAGAATGTTGTTTTCTCCTAGGAGTTTATGTGACTGGCTATCACCTACAGACATCATCTCAACCATTTTACTTGTATTACCTATTATTCATTTTACATCTAATATCTTGCAAATTGTCTGCTCTGTTCCCGTTAATGTCCTTACTGTCCCTTAACTGCCCTGCTTCTTTTTCATCCTTATCGTTTTCCATAAAAGCAGTGGTTGATCTGCTTTACTCTTTTAATTGTTTTGGCTCTCTCTTTCATCTCTTCCCCTTTGCTTGACATGCAAAGCCATCATGGGAAAAGTGCTGTTGAATTGCTAAGTGTCCCCTATCTATAGTCTAGCACTCAGGTAGTGCTTTCTGCTTTACTGGCTGGCATGACTGAAGTTTTCTTGGACAAGCACTTGGAATTTCTGGCTACTTTTACTGTTTTTCATTTTCTCTCCTCTTTATCAACAGAGATCAGATTAAATTGGGCCACTTAATGGATTCAATGGAGAGGTTCATCCAGGGAGAGCCATCCATCCCTCTTAGATCCACTCTCACATTCACCTTCTGTGGTGCTAGGACTGCTTGAACAAAACCTTTTCTGGGCTTTCATATTTTGTGTGACATTGGATGTACAGACATAGAGAAGAGTTCTGTGAGTATGAACAGTACTAGTGTAACTGGGGAAGGGCAGAAGAGGAAAGAGGAATACAGAATATACTCTGTGTTTTTTGTAGATCTGCATTCTACACCTTTCTTGGTCAAATGAAGGCTGTAGCTTCCATGTTTATTATTTTTTTTGTATATGTGCTGATTTGGTTAGGGTTTTTTTCCCCATTGTGTTTTCTCTTACTTTTGTCTTATTTTCAATCATTTTCCTCAGTTTTTCTAGTGGTTATGCTGACTCTTCAGCAGTCTTCCCTGCCTGTTCTTTTAGGCTTTATTTGAACAGACCCACACTTCCATTTCTTTCATTCTTGTTGGGGAGAATGGATTTTTCAGGGTTTAACCCATTCTTCTGTCAGTATTGCCCCATGTAACACATATTCCTGTGTCATGTTTTATAATGTTATGCTTTCTCCTTATCATGTTTTTTTGATTCCTTTCATTCATCTATGTGTATGAAGTTCATCTTTTTTCAGTCTTTCCTGACTCCTCTAAACTCATCTAGATAGAGGTTCCCCCTAACCCCTTCAGATGATGATGCTACTGTATTACACAGGATTCTAGCACAAAAATGTATTTTTAGCCTCTGACTCTGTCCACTGTCTTCTCTGCTTTTGAATGTAACCAGCAGTTCTCCATTTTTCACCTGATCATACTCAAGTTCTGAAACTCTCTTGAGGCTTCATAACTTTGCCCTTCATCTATGTCCATATTTGCCTTTTTACATTATCTCTTCCCTTTTTATAGTTCTGTGTAGGTCTACAGCTTCTACCATATTGGTCTGCACATCTTGACCATTTCTATCATAGTCATGATTCCTCTATGGTCCTTGCACATGATTTGAAATGACTGGACAGGGCATCAATTTCCAATCAGGGTGCCAACTAACTTTCATTTACCTTGTCATCATCCCCATTTTTTATCTTCCCTGAAACTGCACTGGCTACTCTTTAGAGTAGGAGATTAATGGACCTATTTGACCATCTAATAGAAAAAGGCCTTGGTGCTCAGTGAAGCTTCGCCTTGCTGTAGCAGAGCGTCAGTACAAATAAATAAGAGTTTTCATTATCTCAGTGGTTCTAATTGCTCTGAATTGTACCAGACAGGCTCAGTTTTGTTTTTCAACTTGCCTTTATTTTGCTGACAGAGAAAATAAACAGGAAAAATATATCTCCATGGTCCCAGGAAAATAACCAGACAATTTTCTATTTTGTTAGCTGGTACTTGTTCTCTCATTTCACTAGATGAACTAATGTGCTATACATTATATTAGGGGGCCTTATCTGGATTTATATACTCAGAGACTTATTGCTTATAAAGTCAAAGACAAATTGGCATTTAAATAATGGCTTATTCGTTAATATAGGCACTGAAGTACATAGCCATGTTATGGAAGAGCTCAAACAATTATCATGCTCAATAATATCTCATAATGAGCTACTACTCAATATCATATTGACCTTCCTGTACTTTCTGAAAATTGTTAAGGAGAAGAGTGGTGTAAGATCTCATAGAACCTTTTTTCCCCAAGAATATAATTTCAAAAGATGTGATTAAGGGGTGTATCCTCATCCACTCAAAGGAAAATGGTGATGGGTGTTTTTTGTAGTCACAGACCAATCGTATCACTGCTGAAGGTAGTGTGTTAAGTATTAAATGCAATGAATAGCAGAATAGGTTTATGAGCCTGAGGTTATTGTTAAAACCAATTTTCTTCTAATCAGAAGTGAAATAAAGGAATGCTTCATTTTAATTTACATTTAGTATTAATTGAGGTAATTATCTCTTCCTTATTTGTTTCCTGTCTATGCAGACCTGACATTTCCAGGGCTCCTGAGAGCTTTGTTGACCTGCAATGTTACTCCATAAGTTGGTTCAGACTATGACAGATCCAAGGATCCTGCTGATTGTAGGGACCAGGCGGTGTGTACAGGAGGCCTCTCATCCTTCTTCCTCTACTGTTGTGTAATAAAGTGTTCATTGCTCAGATGGGTAATTCACTTCAATGGTCTCACAGCAAGATGACTGTGATTTGCCGTAAGGCTGCATATCAAATAGCTGGTCTCAGAAATGTGAAAAATTAACTCCAAGCTTATTTATTCCTACAGTCAGTGCCAATACACCTATATAAGCACATACCTGTTCACCAGCACAGTGCAGTATCAGAAATTTTGACACAACATCCATTTCCATTGAAGGATCTGTGGATAAACATAAGGTATGTAAAATCACAGTTTTGGACCTGATGCATTGCTCTCCTGGTAGATGAGCTTGGCTACATTGAAGTTGGGGATTACAGCTGTGTACTGATTTGGGATGGGGTGGAGTTAACTTTCTTCACAGTGGCTAGTATGGGACTGTGTTTTGGATTTATGCTGAACACAAGGTTGGTAATACGGATATGTTTTTGTTATTGCTGAGCAGAGCTTACACAGAGCCAAGGCCTTTTCTGCTTTTCGTACTGCCACGCTGGCAAGAAAGTCGGGGGTGCATGGGAGACTGGGAGGAGACACAGCTGGGACAGGTGACCCAAACTGACCAAAGGGATATTCCATACCATATGACATCATGCTCAGTGTATAAAGTGGGAGGAAGAAGGAGGAAGTGGGGAGATTTGTAGTGATGGCATTTGTCTTCCCAAGTAACTGTTATGTGTGATGGGCCCTGCTCTCTGGAGATGGCTGAACACCTCCTGTCTGTGGGAAGCAGTGAATTAATTCCTTGTTTTGCTTTGTTTGTGTGTGTGGGTTTTGCTTTCTCAATTAAACTGTCTTTATCTCAACCCATGAGTTTTTCTAGGTTTTACCCTTCTGATTCTCTCCCCCATCCCGCTGGTGGTGGAGTGACTAAATGGCAGTGTGGTGCTTAGATGCTGGGGTTAAACCATGACAAACTGGTAAGAATGAGAAGATGTCCTGGTCACCCAAGCCTGGAAGGACTTCAAATTCACATACTGTGTTTTAAACAGAAACAGGAGGTTTCAGTCTTC
The DNA here is from genome assembly GCF_000695815.1 of Acanthisitta chloris. Lineage (NCBI taxonomy): Eukaryota > Metazoa > Chordata > Aves > Passeriformes > Acanthisittidae > Acanthisitta > Acanthisitta chloris. The sequence goes on along the minus strand of NW_008652313.1, from coordinate 56,788 downwards.
TTCCAGAGGCTGCCTGCTTGTGATGTACTGTTAGACGTGTCTAATTCTAGTTAGGGTGGCAGATGTGTGATTCTCATCAGTACTTTCCTTCTGTATCCGTAATATAAGGAAATAATGACCCTCTTGTCCTTGGGAATGCTGAAAGTATTTTGTTTCACAGCTTTTACTGAGCACAGGAAACTGCCACTCCTGCCAACATTTTCATATTGCATTTTCAATTTGTGGCATGGGCCTCAGGTACCTTCATCTGACAGCAGGGCTGCATACCCAGTGATGCTGTTCGTTGAATCTGGTCTCTTTGTCTTAGCTTCATTAGAGATGTAAAACTCTTCTTCAAGAAAATTGTGCTTCACTAGGGAGTATTTCTTCAGCCACCAAGTATTAATATATATGTAATAATGCAATCAATAACGCGGTCAAAACTAATTCATACACACATTCAGAAACACCACTAGAGAGAGAGATATTTCAAAGGATCTTAAGAATGAGAAAAACCCAGGGAGAGCAATATGCACCACACCTTTGTGAGCCTGAGGATAGATAGCACACAGAGGATTAG
>NW_008652313.1:52676-56218 GCF_000695815.1 Acanthisitta chloris | reverse complement strand
CTGCTGAAGGATGAATTCTTTGGCTAGTGGTGTTTTCATATGTGAATACTCAGAGTGGAAATGTCATCTAAGACACCTTGAGTAAGAGTAGTTACAAGTAAATGCACTTTGTTTTCAACAGCTTAAAAAAGGACTATTTGTACTCAGAAAAAACCCTAAATGAATCATAATATGACAACCTCTTTACAAAGGGCAAAAATGTGAGCATTTTAGAGGCACCGTATTTTTGATGTGCATTGCTATATCCCTATTAAAGCTTATACAGCTAATCAGAAATATATTATTTGCAATGTTCTCATTTTGTTTTCAGCACTCTTACACAAATGCATTTAAAAGAAACTAACATCTCTCAGTGCTCAACAAAATGTAATTAAAAATACAGAGTAAATTTTACAATTTAGGAATATACTTGCCCTCCATTTCTGTGTATAAACAGAAATGTTTTGCACACAGAAATACACCTCACCACCCACAACAATCTTCCAATTCTTTTCCCTTTCACTCCATCAAAAAAACCCAGTCTGATTTCCTCCAAGCTTTGTTATTAAAAAAATAGGGCAGTGAATGCCAATTTTCATCTCTCGGCAAATGTCTATTGCCAAGATGTAAACCCTTGAAAACAGGGGTTTATAATTTAAATGCTGACACAACCTTAACTAGAGCAATGGGAACACTGTTGCCATAATAACTGCCATTCTCTGGAAAGTATTTATGGCAAGGCTTCAACCTTTCTTAAAGCAGAAATTCAGGCCTTTGGCTGCCATTGACTGCGGGTAATGGCAGTGAGATCCAGATTCCTGGGGATGGAGCCATCAGTACTCAGAAACTGAAGCCTTTTTAACATGTCTGCTAAACCTGTTCATGACCTAGGCATGTGCTTGATCTTGCAGTTGTGAAGTCAATGGAAGTTTTTTCTAGTGGTTTGAACAAGAGCAGGTCTGAGTCCCCTGTGTCCATCAATATCACATTCTTTTTTTCTATCAGGACCTTCCAATAAAACCTATTTATATATCTGTCTTTCCTAATTGAAACCAGAATATATTGCTTTGCTTCCCACTTAAACAATGCTGGAAATAATATCTTTTTTACACCATAAAAAGCACAATGTTACAATTCTGTAAATATACTGAGGGAAACACTGTAGTGACCTCTATTTATAAAGACATACTTGTTTTATAAATTTCTCTTTTGCTTGCTTGCTCTTTCTCTCCCTCCTTGTCCTTTTCCCCCCTCCTTGTTCTTTTACTTCTTCCTATTTGCCAAACAAAAATAATAATAAACTCTAATATTTTAGACATGTGAAATAAGGAGGATGGAAATGTTTTATTTAGAAAGTATTGTGTAATTGTAATGTATTATAAAGGAATATAATTACATGTAAGTGTACAGCCTCATTCAATTAGAATTCAAACACTTTTTCTTCTCAATGTGGCACAGATATGTCTCAAATCCAAACATAATAAATGCAATATGAAAAATATTAGATGAACGCTTGCCATATGCTATCCTGTTGATGAACCTTGTTCCCAGATACTCTGGCCTCAGATGTCCAGCATGGGGATGGCTCCATGCCATTGACATGGCTAAAACCAGAGTAAAGTTAATGGCTCCAGATGCTTAAAAGATTTTCCAAGCTCAGAGTGATAGACCCCTAAAATACATTTCTGATACCTCCTTCCTGAGTCTCCATGGCCAGAGCTGAACCATCTCTTTCCTGTATTAGCAAATCTTGCCTTATTCATAGCCAGTATCACTTAGAGCAACCTTCAGTTTGTTTTAATTTAGGATGGAGAGATTAGATCATTTGATTTCAGCTTTAGGATCTATGGCATCAGAAACTATGCTGTCACCTGTTCCCAGTTTGAGCCACTTTGAGGAGGAGAACAAGAAAGTTTCAGAGAACAAGGATGTTTAGGGTTTTGGGACACAATGCTGCAAGGAAATATCACATTGCAACCTCAATTTGGCAAGTTGTTCCCAGTGAGTGTGACTGACGTTTCTGTGGCCTAGGTAATATTGGAAGAGGTAATGGAGAGAAACATCACAAGTTAGTTACAAATTGCAAAATGGGACAAACAGTGTATTACAGATAATACAGTGAATATTCTATGAGAGGAAAAATTCCTTCATGTAAAATATTCTGAGGTTTTGTGAGCCTCATGGAATTCTATATACAAAAGTCTGAAGCCACACATTTCAGAGCATGGCTGCAGCTCTGAGTGTGAATCTGGGATTACAACTGTCATTTCTAATAGCACTTTCTAGTGTATGGCACCATCACAGGTTAAGACAAACAAGATGAAAGTGCCTGTAGCTAAAGATCTACCTGTTTGGTGGATATAAAAAACTGTTGTCTTTTGGAATGACACTTTGAAATTACATGCCAGCTTGAAATTCACTCTTAACAAGACATACTTGTCTTTTTACAGAGTTTAAAATTTTTAACATTATTTTTAGTTCTCTCAGAAATAGATTTGAGCATTTAGTTGGGATGTTTTATTTTCTCAAAGCAGCAAGGAGGACCAAAGTTAGCATATGAGTTTGCTGCTTCTTTGTAGGTGAGGTTCGTAAAGACATTGCAGTGGTGAAATTTATCAACTTAAATGATATTTAGAGTATGTAGAAGTGATTATTTTTATTCAGGACAACGTCTAAACCAGCTGTTAGGAAATGCTGAATATGTTTGGAACCCTGTGTTTCCCTAGACTTTGATACTTCTTTGCAGCTGTAAGTGAGGTGCTTTTGTCTAGTCACAGCTGAGTTCAGGATTCAAGATGTTTTTCTGAATATTGAGCACAGGTTGATGCTTTCTTATTGTGAGACAGTCCTATTCACCACCTATTGTCTATTTTTATGCCATGCCAGCCTCACATGTACCTGTTAAAGTCCTCGTGCAAGAAATGGTGCAAGAACTGGGGCCAGAAAGAAAACGTAAGCAGAAACAGCGAACTGTGAGACAATGAGATGTGTCTATTTTGAAAATAGGAAAGTTACTGTGTTTTAGTTTTCCTTCCAATATTGCTAATGTATTTTATCTTAAGACTGTTACATGGAAAATATATACCCTAAGCAGGCCCTTGGGAAAGAACTATTTTAGCTTCCTCTTCTTTCCAGCAGAGTGTTTTGTCTATTAGATTACAGAAATAGACTCCCCTTTGCAATTTTCTTTGCAGGCCAAACAATTTCCACATTCCTGGCTGCACAGAAATGGCACAGCTTCGATAAAAACCATGTGGCTAGGGCACTCTCTGAAGAGGTGGGAGTTGTGGATTTGTATCCACTCAGGATGATGATGGTGTAGTTTTTCAATTTCCAGGGTAAGTTTGTCTATTAGATTACAGAAATAGACTCCCCTTTGCAATTTTCTTTGCAGGCCAAACAATTTCCACATTCCTGGCTGCACAGAAATGGCACAGCTTCGATAAAAACCATGTGGCTAGGGCACTCTCTGAAGAGGTGGGAGTTGTGGATTTGTATCCACTCAGGATGATGATGGTGTAGTTTTTCAATTTCCAGGGTAAGTCCTGGAAGCACTATGATTT
>NW_008652313.1:33877-52664 GCF_000695815.1 Acanthisitta chloris | reverse complement strand
GCAGTACCCTGTTTCAGAAGTGTTTGAATGGATTTGAATGCCATGCTGTGCTGCATTCAGAATGCTCTTGACAAATTAAACAGGTTCAGATGTTGCTCACTCGCTGTTGTCCTCATGGGTGTTGATAACAGGTGCCTTGTTTGGGTTTCCCAGATGATTCACAGAGGAGGTATGTGTCAACCTGCTCAACTCAGCCACATTGAAGACAATTCTGTTTTCATGCCAGAGCAAAATTTACGATATTGAAGTAAGTTCTCTTGCAATACTTATTCCTGTATTGTCTGTCAGATGTCTAAGTGATTACTTTGAAAGAGAGTTGTGATAGTGTGTAGTACTTCAGGAATTTGAAGTCTTTTGTGCTCTCTGTTTTTACTAAAAGAGCTTGCATAAAGTTAGGAAGTTATTAGAGAGGGATTTGATGAGTCCTGAGTTACTCTGCAGCTTGTTCAATGAGACCACCACAGTTTCCTCAAGGTCTCTTTTATTTTACACATAACAAGGAGAAAGAATAATACACTTCCCTCTTTTCCCAATTTATTTAATAGCTGTAATTGAAGCTATTGAAATCTTGATTAAGGAGTTCAGAAGGTGGAATTAAAAGAAACCAAGGAGTAGAGTCAAGTACTTCAAACATCTTAAAAAAACCCTCTTATTTTTATAAAAAAGGATTAAAACTTTGAATTAATTGATGCTTTTCCCCAAGGATAATCTATGAGATTATATCAAGATTCATTATGTTTTAGCTTCATCTCTGAACTCTGATAAACTGTGAGAGTTAGCTAATCTTTTGAACACAGAGATTAGGATAAAGAGTCTTATTCTGCATTCAGACAAGTGTGAAGCTCACTACTGTTTGCTATGAAACTTGTACACAGAAAGAAAAGTAAGTATTTCTCCTTTGCCACATCTGGGCTCTGTAGCATGAGCTATGCCTGATCTTTTAAAATCAAATCTCAATCCATTCTTGTGTTTTTACAAAGAAATTGTGCACAGGATGTTTGTATTTTAAAATCAGCTTATATCCAGACTGTGGGGAGGGAGAAAACTGCTTGAACTTGGCTTGTGAAAGATGTGATCATGACTCAGTTCTGCTTTCATGAAACATTCCCTGCAGAGATCATTCTTTGCATCCTAAGCTGGATCTGTGTGGGAGAGAGATGCCTGCTGCTAGTTACTGTGGTCTGAAAGATATGACAGCGTCGCACTGCGTTGCCCCCACTGTCACTGACATACTGCACACTGCAGTGCACACACTACTTTTCTTACTCACCTGCCTTTAAATTCTTGCCATTTTTACCTTTGTTTGTTTAACAACTTGCCCAGCTTCCCTGTTTATCCAGGAATGGTTGCTGGAAGGAATCTGGAAATAAGTGGAAACAAGGTTGCTGTGGGTGTACTGAAGGCAGTTTCTTTTAGGAAGCATCACTTAAGTCTGTACTCATATTACTGTCACTTGAAAGGGAGAGTCTGCATACTATTCTGAAATTGTGTATCTGTGTTACATGTTTCCTCACAAGCTCCTGTTAAGATCTATATCTTAACAAGGACTGCTGCTTTTATTTAGTCAAAGATACTGAGGTTTTTTTTACTTTTCTCCCACTGCTAGCAAAGCAGAAAAAAAAATCCACTTTCGTCTTGCTCAGGGGTGTAGAAAAGGAAATACGCATATGAAAATAAGCTAGCTGCACAACTAGAAATACTATATTTCATCCAAGACAGCTCCTCCAGAACATTTATATTTTTGCAAGAACAGAGTAGTTCCAGTCAACAGTCACCACTTCTGCCTTTTATCCTTGGCTCTGACTCGGTAGGGATCAATGCTATCTCTTTGCTAGGTCTGCACATATTGTACTGTTTTGCGATTCATCCTTTTATGGCTTGGCATACTGAAGCTGTGCACAAGGCTCTGGCAAATGCCTGACCTCCTTGACACTTCTTTTTGCCCACCTTTCTATCAAAATAACTTTCTACATTCAGACAAGCATGTAAATCCACTTATTTTTCATACCCTTACTCCTTAGTGCCCAAATAAAACAGCCTGAGAAAAGTTCATCAAATGTGGAGGGCATGAGGCAGACATATTATTTGTCCTTTTTCAATGCTATCTGTTCTTTTACTTTGGCACCTCCACCCTAAGCTGTACACGATCCATAATGAACCCTCTCTCACTGTGTGGGCCTCGGCGGTTTATTTGATTTGGACCAGTCTGAGCTGAATGTTGGCAAGAAATTAAAATATGAATGTAGGTAAAATAACACTGCATTTTTGTCTCTTGTTAGAGAATCTCTCAGGTCAGTAAAAATATTGCAAACACCTACTCCAGGGTTTAATTTTTGCTTGAAAATCATTAGAATTAAAAAGTTTTGGTATCAGCAAAAGAATATTTAAATATCATTAAGGTTTTGACAGAAATCAACAAAAGCATGGAAATGCCCAATTAAGGCAGAAATGCACCATATGGACTTGGATGTGATAAGTAGTAAGCAAGCTGTTATAGTGACACCCTGCTGTGGTTAGGTGTGGAACACATATGTCCCTTTTAGGTTTTATCTACAGATGTTCTTACTTTGTAGCTCTGTTTGTTCTATCAGATATGAAAAGACTGAAATAGAGAGGGTGGGTGAGATATTTTTTTCTCTTGGTGCCTTTTATTTTCATATTTGAATCTATAAATATTATCGAACATATTCATATGGAATCACACTGTGCTAGGAGCTGTTCCCTGCTTGCACTCTTGTTCACGGAGTTCAATTAACTCAAAAGATAAAACCACTCCATCTGAGGTGTAAGGAAATCTACGGAAAAGGTGGTAGTTGCTCAATTTCTTCATCCTCATCCTAAAATACAATCTGGAATATAAAATCAGCTATGCATAAATTATTGGGCTTTATGCCAAATTAATCCTTTGAAATTCCATGGCTCAGGGGAAAGACAGCAGAACCACCACTGGTCTCTTCTGGTTATCCATTCCATCACTCAATTTCCAACAAGGGTTTCTGAAAGGATAGCCCATTTGTGAGCAGGCTGTTCAAGGAACGGTCCCAAGGAGATGAAAATCAATGTCACAGTTGATACTCAAGATACTGCCAACTGTATTTCTGCATATTTATCAGCTGAAACTCTTAGAATGTATATTGAACTATATATTCCAAATGTACCTGTCCAGGTAGGGAAAAAAAAATAAAATCTGGTTTACACTAAGATTCATGGGCATTGTGCTGACATTTATGTGTCACAACATTTTCCTCTACCAGTATAGGAAAACTTGTGCTCAGCACTCCAAACTTTCTGTTGATTTTATTTCCCCTGATTGTTGTGTGGGTCACAGGTTGGTTTTTATTTTGGTTGGTTGTTTTTTTTCAACTCAATAGCTGGGAAATACTAAAATAGCTAAAAGTAGTGAAATATCCTCCAGCTGAATGTCACCATCACCCCCCACCCCCATATCTGACTCTTCCCCTTCCATGTGACAATAATGAGTTGATTAACTTCTAGGTTGGTGGATCATTTTCTCACCCTAAAAGCTGGAAAAACAAAAGAATATAAGAGGGTACTGATTGAAATGTAATAAATATCTTAAAGAGTGCTTTCCTCTCACAAAATGTAATGTGAAGGAAGTAGAAAGTCTCACAGAAATGCCAAAGCTTTGGAAGCCAGATGTGTGCACAGTTCAGTTATTTGCCAATCCTGGTTTTTCCACTGAAAAAGAAAGGGTAAAGAATACTGTTTGGCATACAACTACTAATGCATGTTTGAAGCAGGAAAGGTAAGCCCATTTCCCTGTAAACCCATGAGTTTTCTCACTTTTACCTTTCTGACTCTTTTCCCCACCCCACTGTGGGGGAGGGAGTAGGTGGCTATGTGGGTCTGAGTTGTCAGCTGGTGTTAAACCATGACAGTCCTTTTGGGCATCCCATGTGGGGCTTTTAAATTACTGCCTCCTGTGCTTGCCATGGGGCTTCCTTGCCTCACTGTATATTAGAGTCTAGTGCTGGTTACTAGCTATTTTTCACTTTCACTGCTTGTCGTAGTGGTGTGCTGCCACTGACCTCACTCTGCTGTGCCTGAGATAACAGTCATGGTGATGTGCCCGGGCTGGCAGATGGCCAGGGTATGACAACTGTTTCTGTGTTGCTGTACTAGACAGGCTGGAACTCCAGTGTGAACTTGAGTCAAGGAGACTGTGACTTGGGGATGGGTCCATGCAGGAGCAAGACACCCCAAAGCATTAGTGGCTGTGAATAAGCCCATGCCAGAGCATGTGCATCTCAAAGGCACTGTGGCTGTGGTTATGTCTGTGTCACAGCAGGTGTTCCTCTGAAGAGACTGTGGCCTGAGGTTAAGCACACACTGTAGAAGGTATACCTCAAAGCATGTGTGAGTGTGAGTAACTGTCGTGGTTTAACCCCAGCCTGCAGCCAAGAACCATGCAGCCACTCACACTCCCTCCTCCCCACTTCCCCCTCCAACCTGGAGGAATGGGGAGGAAAAAATAAAATATGTAGTTTGAGATAAGAACAGTTTAACAATTGAGAACAGAATGAGATAAACTGCTAATGGATAATAAAAAGAAAGTGAAAGAAAGAAAACCCCAGCTAAACAAAACCAGTGATGCAGAACACAATTGCTCACCACCTGTGGACCGATGCCACCTTGTACATCCCCAGATCGGTCTCCCTTCCTGCTTGTATACTGGGCATGACATTCTATGGTGTGGAATATTCCTTTGGCTAGTTTAGGTCACTTCTCCCAGCTATACTCCCTCCCAGTTTCTCTTCTGTACCTTCCCACTGGCAGACCATGAGACACAAGAAAGAAAATGTCTTTGATTTAAGATAAACACAACTTAGTAGAAACCAAAACATCAGCGTGCTATCAATATTATTCTCACTCCGAATCCAAACACCACACTGTACCAGCTACTGAGAAGAAATATTAATTCCATCCCAGCTGAATCCAGCACAGTCCATGATGCAGCAGTTGGCTGTGCATGAGGTCATGATAGAGCACCTCAAAGTGTGTGGCCATGGACAAGCCCATGTATGCTGGTTTGGGCTGAAGTAGAGTTAACTTTCTTCACAGTGGCTAGTGTGGGGCTATGTTTGGGTTTTGTGCAGAACACAGAGTTGATAATGCAGAGATGTTTTTGTTATTGCTGAGCAGAGCTTACACAGAGTCAAGGCCTTTACTGCATTCCGTACTGCCACGCTGGCAAGGAAGTTGGGGGAGCATGGGAGGTTGGGAGGAGACACATTTGGGACAGGTGACCCAAACTGACAAAAAGGATATTCCATACCATATGACATCATGCTCAGTATATAAGGTAGGAGGAAGAAGGAGGAATGGGGGACATCTGGAGTGATGGCATTTGTCTTCCCAAGGAACTGTTACGCATGATGGGCCCTGCTCTCTTGGAGATGGCTGTACGCCTCCTGTCCGTGGGAAACAGTGTATTAATTCCTTGTTTTGCTTTGCTTGTGTGTGTGGGTTTTGCTTTCTCTATTAAACTGTCTTTATCTCAACCCATGTGCTTTTCTAGCTTTTACCTTTCCAGTTCTCTCCCCCATCCCGTTGGTGGTTCTTGGCTGCTGGCTGGGGTTAAATCACAACACCATGACAGAACAGGACACTACAGGAGAGACTGTAACCATGGGTAAGGCCAAGCTGGAGAAGGTTCACTTCTGAAGGGACTAAGGCCTATATACATCTGGAGCAGTTATATCTCTGAAGGTTTTGTGGCCCATGGAGAAGGCCATTCTGGAACAGGTGCACCCCAAAGGGACTCTGGCTGTGGAGGAATCTATGCTACAGCAGTTATAATTCTGGAGAGCCTGTTGGTCATAGACAAGGCTCCACTAGAAGCAGGTACATTCCTAAGGGACTGCAGTCTCTGGATAAATCTAAGCCAGAGCAGGGGAAAGGGGAGTAGTCCAGTGCAATGGCAAACACTATGGTCTGGTCCTAAAGGACCAGGGGTGGAAATACAATGGGAATTACCATAGCAGGAATCACACAAACTAGTGGAGGAGAATCACAGAATCACAGAATCATTAAGGTTGGAAAAGACCTTTGAGATCATTAGGTCCAACCTATGACCTAACACCACCATGTCAACTAGACCATGGCATTAAGTGCTATGTCCAGTCTTTACTTAAACACCTCCAGGAATACTGACTCCACCACCTTCCTGGGCTGTCTGTTCCATGTTTAATCACTCATTCTGTAAAGAAATTCTTCCTAATGTCCAACCTGAACTTTCCCTGGTACAGCTTAACACAATGTCTTCTTGTGCTATTACTTGTTACCTGGGAGAAGAGGCTGACATCCACCTGACTACAACCACATTTCAGGTAGGTATAGACAGCGATAAGGTCATCCCTGAGCTTCCTCTTCTCCAGACTAAACAAATCTAGCTCCCTTGGCATCTCCAGCACCCCAATGTCCTTCTTGATGTGAGGGGCCCAGAACTGGTCACATTACTCAAGCTGTGGCCTCACCAATGCCAAGTACAGGGGAAGGATCACTTGCCTGGCTCCACTATTTCTGATACGAGCCAGGAGACCACTGGCCTTCTTGGCCATCTGGGCACACTGCTGGCTCATGTTCATCTGGCGGTCGACCAACACCCCCAGATCCCTCTCCACTGGTTTGCTTTCCAGCCACTCTTCCTCCAGCCTGTAGTGATTCATTGGGTTGTAGTGGCCGAAGTGTAGGACCTGGTACTTGGTCTTGTTGAACCTCATGCTGTTGGTCTTGGCCCATCTCTCTAGCCTGTCCATATCCCTCTGCAGAGCCTTCCTACCCTCCAGCAGATTGACACTCCCACATAACTTTGTGTCATCTCCAAATTTACTAATGGTAAGGGGTCTTACAAGATGTGTAAGTGCAGCAGTGACCTGACCTGAGCTGGCTTTGGTGTCAAACAACTTCACGCAACAGACCATCTTTCCTTTTCTGAGTGACCACCATAACAGATGGAATCAAAAGTCATGGACTAAATGAACTCGGTGGACATTTTATGGGCATTTTGTGGTTAGTTCACAGACTAAGGAAGTGATATTTGTACATTATATCAAGGCATGGTGGGAGGGTGGGGAGTGGTTAACTAAGTAATATTGGATAGTGTGGGACCTGAGCATGGTGTAAATGGTATGAAAAAAGGGGTGGAGAATGTGCTGCCTTCACTGGGATAGATTTAGTTTCCTCCATTGTAGCTACTATGGGCTGTGTCTTGGATTTGTGCTGGAAACAGTGCTGATAGCACAGGAATGTTTTTGTTGCTGCTGAGCAGCTCTTCCACAGAGTCAAGGCCTTTTGTGCTTTGCACCCCATCCCACCAGAGACGACACTGGGCATGCATGCAAAGTTGGGAGGGGACACAGATGGGACAGCTGACCCCAACTGACCCAAGGGATATTCTATAAAATTATGGTGTCATGCTCAGCATATAAAGCTGGGGGAAGAAGGAGGAAGAGGATGGGGGATGTTTGAATGACAGTGTTTCTCTTCTCATGTCACCATATAATGTGATGGAACCCTACTTTCCTTGGGATGGATAAACACTTGCCTGCCCATGGGAAGTGGTGAATTAATTTCTTGCTTTACTTTACACATTTGTGTGTGGTTTTTGCTTTACCTATTAAGCTGTCTTTATCTCAACCCATGAGTTTTCTCCTTTTTGCTATTCCAATTCTCTGCCCCATCCCTATGTGGGGTGAGTGAGTGACCAGCTGTCTGGGACTAAGTTGCCCTCTGGATTTAAACCACTGCACACACTAACAGAGGATATAGGATCAAATAAATAAAATGAAAAGTCATGAGAATAAAACCCTGCAAGGTTTTCATGGTTCTGTGGGAATGGAATTCTGGTGCCAGAGCTGCTGTCTTTGTTTCAAGCAGGAAAGGATATAGAGGGCTATGTCACGAGGTATTAACTAAACTACTGCCATAGGGCCACCATATGCCCCTTTGTAACACCAGGAAAAATCAGAACCAGACTGATAAACACTTCCTTTGTACATCTTATTTTTGTCTCTTGCTGCCCTCTTTTCTCACTTTTTATTGGTACAGCAGCAAGTCCATGACAAGTCTAAGGAACAAATAAAGAAGTGGTTTGTATCTATCCGGTTTCTTACCCAGCCTCGCTTCTCTTATTTGCAGGGAAGGAAAACAACTGTTCCAATGTCTTATCATCCTCACATTAAAAAAATTCTTCCTAATATATAATCTAAATTTCCCCTGGTTCAATTTATAGCCATTACTCCTTGTCCTGTCACTACAGTTCCTAACAAAGAGTCCCTCTCCGGCTTCCTTGCAGGCTCCCTTCAGATACTGGAAGGCTGCTAGAGGTCCCCACATGCCTTCTCTTCTACAGGCTGAACAACCCCAACTTTCTCAGCTTATCTTTGTAGGGAAGGTGCTCCAGTCCTCTTCTCAGCTTTGTGGCCTCCTCTGGACTTGCTCCAACAGCTGCATGTCCTTCTTATGCTGAGGACACTAGAACTGTATGCAGTGATCCAGGTGGGTTGTCACAAGAGCAGAGTAGAGGGGGAGAATCACCTCCCTTGTCCTGCTGGCCACACTCCTTTTGATGCAATGAATTTGGCTTTCTGGGCTGCAAGTGCATGCTGCTGCTCATGTTGAGTTTTTCATCAACTGCCACCCTGAGTCCTTCTCCGCAAGGCTGCTCGCAATCACTTCTCCACTCAGCCTATAGGTATGCCAGGGAGTGCCACGACCCAGGTGTGGATCCTTGCACTTAGCTTTGTTGAACTTCATGAGGTTAGCATCAGCCCACCTCTCGAGCCTGCCAAGGTCCCTGTGAATGGCCTCCCTTCCCTCCAGTGTGTTGAGTGCACCACACAGCTTGGTGTCATCAGTGAACTTGCTGAGGGTGCATTCAATTCCACTGTCCATGTTACCAACAAACATGTTGATTAGTGTAGGCCCCAGCACTAAGCCCTAAGGAACACATTCATCTCTGCTATCTGTGTAGACAATGAGCCATTGACCACAGCTATTTCTGTGCTACCATCAAGCCAGCCCTTTATCCACTGAGTTGTCCATCTATCAAATCCATGACTCTCCAATTTAGAGACAGGGATGTCATGCAGGATTGTGTCAAATGCTTTGCGTAAGTCCAAGTGTCACAATGTCAGTAGCTCTGTCCCTATCCACCAATGCTGTAGCCACATCATAGGTTACCAAATTTGTAAGGTGCAATTTTTCCTTTGTAAAGCCATGTTGGCTGTAACCCATCAACTTTTTGTTTTCTATGTGCCTTAGCATAGTTTCCAGAGGAATCTGCCCCATGATCTTACCTGGCACAGAGGTGAGACTGTCTGTTCTATAGTTCCTCAGGGACTTCACCTGACTGCCACAAGTTTTCAAAAATGATGAATAGTGGCTTAGCAACTTCACCTGCCAGCTCCCTCTGGACTTGTGGATGAATCTCATCAGGTCCCATGGACATATACACATTCAAGTTTCTTAGATGAATCTGATGAATCTGATCCTCTCCTACAGTGGGCTCAGGATCTTCATTCTCCCAGTTTCTGCATTTGTCTTTCTTAACTTGGGCAGCATGGCTAGTGCACTTGCTATTGAAGGCTGAGGCACAGAAATCATTGAGAACCTCAGCCTTCTCTCTATTGGTGGTAGCCAGGTCTCCTGTCTCAGTCTGAAGAGGGCCTACATTATCTCTAGTCTTCCTTTTGTTTGAAATATATCTACAGAAGCCCTTCCTGTCATCCTTAATATCCCTGGCTAGGTCCAATTCTATCTGAGTCTTGGCTTCGCTAACTTTGTCCCTAGCTTCCCATACAGTTTCCCTGTATTCCACCCATGCCACCTGTTCTTGTTTCTACCTCTGGAAGGCTGCATTTTTTTATTTTGCTATGAGTTTGCTCAGCAACTCCTTATCTATCCATGGAGGCCTCCAGGTATTTTTGCCCAATTTCCTCCTTGCTGGGATACATTGCTCCTGAGTTTGAAGGAGGTAATCCTTGAAAATCAGCGAGAAGTCTTGGGCCCCCCCTACCCTTCAGGACTCTGTCCCATGGGATTCTAACAAGCAGGTCTTTGAAGAGGCCAAAGTCTGCTCTTCTGAAGTCCAGGGCACTGACCTTGCTGTGTGCCTTCCTCACTGCCCTGAATATCAGAAACTCCACTGTCTTATGGTTCTTGCAGCCAGGGCTGCCTTGGAGCTCTAGAGGTGACTCTTATAATCATTAAAAAAGGAACTGTTCTGTTCTTTCCTGACTTGTTCAAAGATAATGGAGATCTTTGCATGGGAGGTATTCTGTGTGCCCATGTGATGTCAATGATGGCTCTATAGCTGGCTAGTTCTAAGTCACTTTTTCTTTGCTTCCATTTTACTTTTCCAGTTTCATGTATTTATGTCATAAACATGCAAAACCAAACTGGCTATTGGTCATATCATTATTATGAAACAACACCTTCCCTCAGCAGAAAAAGGCTCTCAGTGAGATTTCTCAGAATATTTAAGCTAACTGTAAACTGGATTTAAGGCAAGCTGTATGGATGAGAAAAGGGAGCTGGGGGGTGAGCCCTCCCTGGGATTTAAGGAGAACTGATGCCTGACAAATCCAAAAGTAGAGTCATATTCTCACCCACTCTCATTTAGATGCCACCTCTTGCCCTTCACTAGACAAGTGGTCTTTGGCAGACATAGTGTTTCAGCTCCATTTTCAGTTTAAGGGGTCTCCCAGAGTGGTGGTCCAATGTGGGTTGTGTATTTTACATCCATTTACTCCTTAGGATCCTTCATGAGGCAGACAGGATTTTCAACTCTGTTTCGAACAGCTAATCTGCAGCTTAATCCTGCATTGCTATTCTTTTCTTCCCAAGTTATCAATTGCTTTCTAGGCCTCTTCCTCATGTGAGGTCCTAGGTCTCTTCAACATTTAAGGCCTGCCCTCCCCCCAGTCTAGGATCAAATAGACTGGCTACTTTCATAAGCACTAGATCCATCTAAAACATATTTAGAAAAAAAATACCCTCCTTTAAATTACAACCGGAAATCATTGTGGGGACACGGGGAAGGGGGGAGAAACCCTTGGTGGTTTAAAACTAATTTCATGAACACTAGAAATATAAAGAAAAGGCTTAAGCATGAGAGAATTTTCTATATGCTTCATATTGCAATCACAGGAGGACAATAACTCAGGCCCTCTCAATCAATTCCAATCTTTTATAGTCAGCCATTGTAAAGCATTTTGTGCCCTGATTACACAGCAGCTGCCGAGATCTGAACTTCCTGAAGCTCAGAACAGCTGATCCCAATGAATAAGTAACCAGCCTGCTAAGACTCATGACATCTGACCTACTTTTCAGAACTTTTCCCAAAGGTGTCACATACCAGTACATAATTCCCCCAACAATCAAACTATGCAGTGCTTTTGATACTGTTCCATACACCAAACCTCCCTTTCAAGTACCTCCTTTCCCAAAGATCATTTGTATGTTGACTTATACATCATGCAATAATTTTTGTCCATAATTGCTCCCAGTTGTGAAGCTCTGAAAATTCAAGGAATTGGTGAAAAACTCAAGATCAATATGCAGCTTTGCTTGCTTTTAGGATCTTTCTCTTCAAAAGCATTTGGATAGGTATTTTTTTCCCACTTCCCTATTCCAGCTCAGACTAAAATCTTTAACCTACAGTGATAGAAACAATAGCCTTTTGACTAAGGTTCTACAATACTTTCCTGGAGACTGATGTATAGGTTTTGACTTTGCCACAGATTTCCTCTCTGGTCCTAAAGAATTCACTTGGGCCTCAACCAAATAAAGGGATGTGGAGGTTTTAAGCTCAGTGCTGCAATTCCTAAATTTTAGGCTCCTGGCCCTCAAATTAATCTTTTAAACCTGGTGCTGGAAATATGACTACACAGTACACCAAGATAATTAGATGAGTGAGTAAAAATACTAAAGAACACTTGAGATTAAAAAAGGTGAAGGAACAAACTGAAGTCAATAGGACAACATCCCTACAGGTAGACATTTGTTAATGTTGTGCATAAGTTTGCATATAGAATATCAGCCTTTTTTTATTGCTTCTGCAGGCATTTTGATTGCAGAATTCTCTTATAAAAGTAGATGCGTACAACTACCCTTTGAAAGAATAGGCACTTATTTTAAAGTCTTCGATGCATTCATGTGAGAAGAGGGAATTTCAATTCTCTCTTCAGCTTAGTGAGTTTAAAACTTCTCTCATGAAGGATCCATAGTCAACCTTTTGGACAGTTACCCAATATATGTCATTTGTTGTACCCTAGTTCATGCTATCCCTTAACTGGTAAAAGTAATATTTACAGTCTTGAAAGAAGGGGATGGAAACATGAACACTCTTCTTGTAGGTGAATGCATGGCATCATTCTCTCTCTTGGAGCTGGTTGAGTTCTGTTTGGGTTTTTTTGGATGGGGGATTATATTTTTTTGGTTGGTTACTTGGCTTTGTTTTTGCTGTTTTCTGTTTTGTTTGTTTAGTTTAGTTTTGTTTTGTTTTTACTCTGTGAATCTCTCATTCCTTTACAAGGAGAAAAAAACCCAAAAGCTGTCACAGTGTCATGGGGCCCACTTTACAGCTAGGCTCCTACATGTTACTCAAAGCAGGCAATTAAAAGACTCACAAACAGTGCAGAATAAGGTTTCTGTAGTATTTTCAACAAGAATAACAATAGAAAGCACTACAATTTCTATGAGAAAGTATTTCAAGAATTCTAGCTTCAGTTTCCAGACTAGGATACTAGTGGAAATGCCCAATATCTGAGATGCAAATTTAAAATCTCTACAGATTCATGAGGTAGAAATTGTAGAACCAATGTATTGAACACAATAGTTAGAGATGAAATTCAGTTTTCTTTTTAATCTACCTCGACAGCTGTTTGTACAAAAATTTATTTTTTTTGGTCAGAAATTTGTACTTTTGGTTTAATATCAAGCCAATGGTCTCATGTGTTCTTTTGATTGAAAAATACATAAATAAATCGAAAAGATATAGTTATTTCAACATCAATGTTAGTCTTACTGAAACATACAAACATTTGAAAGCCCATCTTATTTTCTTGTGAAATGTTATTTGCTTGATGGATCTCTAGTGAACATAAAAATCAGGCCAAGTTTGAAGTCTTTGACATAAATCGCTGTACATGGTTGACTACAAAGATGAAGGGAGAGAATAGTCTGGCAAAAACATTTGTGTTTGTGCTTCAGTTTAACTTAATCCTAAAGGGACTTAAACACTTTAAATTCATTGGGTAGATGATTAAATGCTTTAAGAAATCTAAACCAGAGGTCCACCAACTGCACCAGATACCCACACAACAAAAGTATGGAATGGAATTTTGGACTCTAGAAGAAAACATATAAATAGAAAGGAGATACTAGGATCTAGAAAAAAATACATAATGAGAGAAGATGGGCTAGATGGTAAATATTCTAAAAATATTTAACCCCCACTATATAATAGTACTAAGTTTTGAGAGAAAAATTAGAATAAAAGAATAACAGAATTAATACATTTTCACCCAGGGTCTGTGAATATTTAAAGTATGAAATTGACTTTCTTTCAAATGCTGTGTTAATGAGGGAGTTTTGAAATATTGGTTTTTGGCATAATGTCTGTTTACTTTTCACTTTCATGAGTAAATCTGTGAACAATAATGCAAAGCTTCAAAGTTAAGATAAAACAAAGAAAAGCATAACAGGAGGTAAATGGAACTGAAAAGCAAATTCGGCTTTTCAACATTTTGCAAGAAAAAAATCAATAATTAGGATAATCAGTATTACCAAGGAAGGATTTAGAACTTTCCATCATATTCATGAACTAGAAGCATGTATGCACTGCATCTGTGTAAAAACTTCCCAGGTTAGAAGAAAGAGAGAATTCTAATTTATACCTACCTTGGTGAAAATGGTGATCATTTCTACAAGGAAGTAAGTAAAATAATGGGCTGGGACTTCAGCTCACTGCATTTCATTTCCTGTTCTGTACACAAATTTCCTGTGTGTCTTGGATAAAATTGTTTAACCCCTCTATTCCTCAATTCCCTTCTAGAAACAAGGAAAACAGCATTCCCTTACTTTCTGGGAATTTCTGTGAAGGCAAATATTGTCAGAGATTTAGGAATCTGTCTAGTAAAAATTGTCTTAAGCAGGGGTAACCCAAGAGGTTCTTGTCCCTCGATATGTACTTGCTCCTACTGCCCATATCAGATTGGGCAACACTTGGTAAGTTGTGGTTTTTATATTGTTTCTGTTTCAGTGTTCAGACTCAGTACAGAATTGACGTAATTTGAGTGGATAGTGTTTTCTTTTCTCAGTCTGGAAAGCTCAGGTATGAGCTATGAATGCCCGCATTATAACAATGTGCAGATATCACTGATAGCGCAAAAGGCTGGACAATGGAAACTTATCTTAAAAAACAATCCAAACACATCCAAGTTTAAAATGGGATAGCTCATCTGAGGCCGTGAACTCAGACAAAAAAATCAAAAGCATCCAAAGGCAAGTCAGGTGTTAGTGAGGTATCTGTGTGGGGGCTGTATCTTAATACCATTGTACAACAGACAACCAAGGAGTAAAACCTAACCATCACCCATACCCAGCACAGGTCCCTGGATACTTTTTTGTACTCTCAGAAAATGATCCACTGGTAATGGTCAGATGGTAAGAGTACAGAGGTCTTGAAAAGTCTTGGGTTTGTATACGTGCACATTTCGTGTTGGAAATGCATCTCCGTAGTTTACTTTGGATTAGGTTTGTACATTTTAATTTGCACTTTTGGCAGTCAGGGACTGACATGCTGGACTCAGCTGTGTAACTGTTCTTAGTCTGTCCAGAGGAAGCTAAATCAACTGCTAAAGTCACACAGCACAAAATAAGATGGAATTTTAGACTACCCTGCCCTTTTGCTTTCTAGATTTTATTCTTCTGAAATATCATTGGAAACAAAAGGATAGTCCACAGACTCATTAACAGCAATTTCTAAGTGTATGTTCTTCACCTTCCTTTCAGATTTCTAAATTAATCCTGCTGATGTTTTCAGGGCACATGAAGGATGAGAAAGAAATTGGGAGTAGTCGGCATGGATTTAAAAAGAGGAAGTCATGCTTGATGAACTTGATATCCTTCTACAATGAAATGACTGGCTTGGAGAAAGAGAAGAGAGCAGTGGATACTATCTATCTCATTTTTAGTAAGGCTTTTGACACTGTCTTCCATAGGATCTTCATAGGGAAGGTGATGAAGCGTGGGCTGGGTGGACAGACAGTGAGAGGGTAGTGATCAGTGGCATGAAGTTGAGTTGGAGGCCAGTCACCACCACCATACACCCAGGGGTCAATGCTGGGTCTGATCCTGTTTTACATCTTCAGTTGCTGTGAAATCATCATGACTCTGTGCCTCTGTGAAGTACCTGTACGCTGATTCCCTCATGGGAATGAACAGGAGTAATCAGAGGTTGGTCTGCAGTTACAGGGCTGTGACCTTATTGGGATTGCAGAAGTGTGGTGGATAGATTTGAAGTACTTCTATGGATGGATAATGACTCCTTAGGAAAGACAGGCTGGCACGGTGAAGAAGTGATAATTGTCATTGATGTGAGGGGTAAATGCATGGGGTTCTGCCTGGGGGATGATGATGAACAAGATGAGAGAGCATGGTTCAGGATAAGGAGGCTACCAACTAGGGTAGCACTGTAGTGGGTATAAGACCACCTCATCAGGAAGAAGCAATAGACCTGCTAGAGTAATAACACATCAGGGCACAAGCAGCCCAGTTTTCTGGAAGGCATTGGTCAAAACTTTTAAATAAATGTGACTGAGGACCTGATGAGGGAAAAAGCTCTGCTGGATCTGGAACTTACAATCAAGGAAGATCTAGTTGGAAATGGAAAGTTGGGAGTAGCCTTGGCCACAATGACCATGAGATGGTGGAGATAAAGACAAGAGGCAATGAATAGTAAGTGAACTCAAGGGAATTCCATTTAAACATAATAAATCTTTCTTACTGTAACAATGATCAAACACTGGAATGGGTTGCCCAGATGTGTTGTGTAGTCTTCTTTCTTGAAGAGACTCAAACCCTGGTTAGACGTGTCCCTGAGCAGCAACCTGCTTTGAGAAGGTGGGGTTGGATCAGCCAATCTCCAGAGCTGCCCTCCCACCTCACTCTTCTGTGATATTGCTTTCCAAACCACCTGTTTCTGAAGTGTCTGGACTTGAGACTGAATTCATACTAGGTTCACAGCACACAGAAATAATTATGAGAGACCCACCAGCGCCCAGAGCTGCATGGGGGGATAAATTGGCGTGTGGCACAGAGTGCTGCTCACAGGGCCACAAGATGGCATTCTGGAGCAGTTCTGATGCTGTCGGGTGTTATTGCAGCTCTCTGCAGTTGTGTTAAAATGGTATGACACATTAAACTGATTAACTATACCTTTCTATTTTAAGCCTTCACCAATTAGGACATGATAGAGAGGAATTTCTGAGCTTGTTGAGGTTGGGAAAAAGAAAAGTAAGAATAAATGTCCAGGGGCATGATGGTGCCCCAGCCTTGGTGGTGTTCAAGACCAGGTTGGATGAGGCCTTGTCTGAACTAGTCTAGTGAGGAGGTGACCCTGCCCATGGCAGGGGGGTTGGGACTAGATGATCTGTAGCGTCCATTCCAACCCTTAAGTTCTATGATTGTATGATTCTATGAAATGTAAAGAAAAGAAAAAGAGAAAAACCTGAGATTTTGCCAAAGCCTTCCCACCTGTAACATGAGACCTAGAATGGATGGAAGGCACATATACTTTGGCATAAGTTTTAGGTCAAGCTGCTTATCCTAGAGCGAGTTTCTTAGAAATGGAAATTTGTGATGAGTGACAATGGGAAGACCACAGAAAATAATCAGGCCTAATTTTGGTGAAAAGTCAGTGTACTTCTATAATATATTATACTAATGTATGAAATGAACAAGAAATTCTTCAAAAATTCCTGTGCCCCACATTAAACAAGTAGAGTGGTTAAGAAAAAGAGCTACAAATTCATAAGAGATGTTACAGTATCTATTCTGCTGACCAAAGACTTGATCAAATTATACTCAAGCTTATCATAATTAGATATTTGGAAAGTGATCTGGATTTGAAAGCTGTATCTAGGATACAGTCACATCTAGGTCCAACATTTTATTGCTTGTCAACCATGTTTGCCAGTTCCTATCTGTAAAGTAATAGTACTTTCCTTGCCCATAAGGTTCAGAAAATAAATCTGTTAAAATCTTATATGACAATGGAAGTAACAATGTAATTAAAGCAGAAAGCAATGAGATGGTAAAGATCTTTCCTCTTCTCTGTCAGGCTTTGCTACCAGCAGTCTAAGCTGACTGTAAGAAACAGTTATCTTCACTCTTGATCCCACCAAGTTCTTTAACATTGTTAGGTTTTTGCTGAGGACATTTAGTAGAGAAAAGGGAAAATGAAACAGCTTCAAATTTAGTAACTTCAGCTAAACCTAGAACAGCTCAGGCTGAATGGATTTTTAAAATAAGGATTTATTGTTCATTGTGGACAAAATCCATTCCTCAGTAATGTGAATGGCAAAATTTGAATGTAAAAAGCAAGAACAAGAGAAAAATTCATGAAACGAAGTCAGATTTCACTCCTTTCATTACAATGAATGGAGCAGGAAAGAAGTACAATGCCCAGAAGACATTCAATACATGGAACTGTACTAAAGGATGAGCATGTGCTTTTAGAAACTCTGAACTGGGAAACATTAGAATTGGAAGCTTGTAAAAGTCCAGGTGTACACTGTCTTTCAGAGTAGCTTATGGGCTTCTTCCAGCAAAACCCTTAAAATCAATATAAAGTGTACTTTCATATAAAATTTATATAAATAAATATATAAATAAAATTTATATAAAATGCTACAGTAGGTAATGTCATCACAAGCACTTTGATCGTAATTAGCTCTTTCCTTCTGCCAGCATTCTCTCCTGCCAATTGTATCAATTTCATTGAGTAGTAAGTAATTTTAAGCAGAATATCAACAGACAGTGTTTACCAGATAACTATTACATTAAAGAAGTATGGATAGCATAGTCAACAATGATGGTACACTCAAAAATTGTTATTGGTGAAAACTTGTAAATAAAATACTCCATAGAAATTGATCAGTGAAATTTCAAGGTATTAAAGTACCCTTACCTGATCTGGTAGGTTGGTATAATTTATCACTACGTTAACTCAGTGGAAAAGAAATTAATTGTGCAAAACTTTGCTTATCTTTATGCATGACAGTAGCACTGTCAGGCTTCAGGTAAGAGCATTATCCCCCCGTGTGCATGGAACTGAACATAAAGCTTGATAATTAAAAGAAAGGGAAAGCTAGAGGTAGGAGTGGTCATAGACAACCAATTCACATTGTGAATTTCTGACAGGGAGAAAAGTATAATTCAAGATTCCTAAATCTCTGTCTAGCCTCTTGTTCTGTGCATGATGTCATTAGAAGGGAGTATGTCATTCTGAGGGAGTATTTCCAATTACAATTATTTGGAGTCAGTCATGTTTGTTCTTATTACCTGGTGCTGAAAGAAGAAACTAAGGCTGTGGTCTTTCTCAGCTTGTGCTCCAGTTTTAGAGTACTTGCTCCATAATACAAGGAAAGACTGAGACACACAGCTCTGGTTCTCTTGGCCACTATGGATGCAACTGAGTAGAAATCAACAGAAGTGAATGACTTCGTGCAGACTAGCATAAATACTGCAAAGTATACAT
>NW_008652313.1:0-33852 GCF_000695815.1 Acanthisitta chloris | reverse complement strand
CCGTTTTGGTTTCCTTCTGTCACAAAGTAGGAAATGTTAGAAATAGCATTAAAGATGGGGTTATAGCTTCTTTAATATTTGTGATACTCCAAAAGAATCTCTAAGCTGAATGTCTTTGGATGTGGTCTTTGGAGATATATTGCATGCTTATTTTAGGAATCATAGAATGATAGAACGGTTTGTGTTGGAAGGGAACTTAAAGATCATGTAACTCCAAACTCCCTGCCATCTTCCACTAGAGTAGGTTTCTCAGAGCCCCATCCAACCTGGCCCTGAACATTTCTAGGGATGAAGCATTCACAGCTTCTCTGGGCAATCTGTTCCACTGCCTCACCACACTCACAGTAAAAGAATTTCTTCTAATATTTATTGCAAACCTGCCCGTTGGAAGGGAACTTAAAGATCATGTAACTCCAAACTCCCTGCCATCTTCCACTAGAGTAGGTTTCTCAGAGCCCCATCCAACCTGGCCCTGAACATTTCTAGGGATGAAGCATTCACAGCTTCTCTGGGCAATCTGTTCCACTGCCTCACCACACTCACAGTAAAAGAATTTCTTCTAATATTTATTGCAAACCTGCCCTAATGCACGGTTTAAAGCCATTCCTCCTTGTCTTATCACGACATGCCCTTGTCAAAAGTCCCTCTCCAGCTTTCTTTGTAGGTCCCATTTAGGCTCTAGAAGGCTTCTCTAAGGACTCCCCAGTGCATTCTCTTCTGCAACCCCAACTCTCTCAAACTGCCTTTATTATAAAGTGTTTTAGATCTTTTTACCAGTATTTAGTCATCTCTGTGGTGGTTCAAATCACTGTTTTCATCAGTGCTGTACAAAGAGAGAACAGAAAGTCTGTTCGTACCGTGGAGAACAAGTAAGAAGCATATCAAAAGCAAGCTACAGGGGATGGGTCAATATTTAGGAAGTTTTGAAGATGTCTGAATGATTTAAAGCTTTTTGCTTTATAATTATGCTTTTAGAATCAAGTCATTTAGCCTTAGTTAGATGATGAGATTAGGGGAAGAAGAATCAAAGGAAGTGATAAAGAGATTTGAAGTGAATAAACTTTGTACCTCATTCACATAGACTCAGTTTAATCACCAGGTAGTAGATTTTCTTCCCCTACATCTAACCGTAGGGGAAGAAAATTAGGCAAAAATTAGATCTAATCTGAGCAGAAACTCTGTAACAAATTAAGAACATCCATCTGCTACATCTGTGTGAATGCAAATTCACATTGAAGACATAAAAAATGGCCCTTTTATCAGTGTTTCTTGGAAGTTCAGTTCTTATTTCTCATGAGATTTCCATCTGCTAACACAATGGGTATCATCCTAGTTCACGGCGTCACATCTGATGTTTGAATAAGGTTTATCCTTAACTGTCTAGTCATTAGTTAGCTCTTCTAATACCTCAGGATCTATCTATTTCAGCAAATAGGTTCCTTCCTTATTGGTCCATTTATAAGGATTTCACGTATATATGTATGTCATTTATGAAGTGTTTGCTTCACACATAATTTGCTGTAATCCATAGTAAATATTTTCAGTAAAATTATCTTTGAATCCATGCCTTTAGAGTATTTGCTTTGCTTAGAGACAGCTTCCTGGACTCAATTTTTAGCTTGCTTATTGCATGGGTCAATACATGGGATTTACACTGGTTTCAAAGAGCACCTAATCATCCTACTTTAAAAGTCAACAAACGAAGACCTAGATAATGATTTATTTATTCATTTTTTTGCCTCTGAGAAATACCCTAAATACTGGTTAGAATTTGCAAAATGGGTAAGAAAACACTTGCTCAAAGTTCTTTGTTATTTAAGTGTCAGATATAAGAAATTAGTCAAATGATCCTCTATTTACAAGTCCTTTGACTTTTACATACTCAGCTTGGGCATTCCATGGTTCAAAACAGTTACTCCAGAATTCTCAAGCTGTTTATTTGAATAGTCTCCAGAAACAGCATGAACAACAATGGTTTGCTTTCAAGGTAACATAGTTATGAGTTATTTGAGTTATATCCAGTGTAGTTAGAGTGCTCGTTCTGGGAGGAGCAGTACTATATTTTGTTCTCAGCTCTAGGGATTATGTTCAGTTCATATTATTTAATATCTGTTTAATGCAAGACACAAACCTCCTTTTGGGACTCAAATCCTTTGCTAAGTGAAGTCCTAAGTATTCTGTTACAGAGCCAGGCTTCCTTGCATGCTCTTTCTCTGACCTAGCCTATTATTTTCATCACAATGAAAGAAAACAGCTTCAGGAAGAGAGGTGGAATATGCTCTTCACTCTGTCATCCAGAATGGATGACAATCAGATGGTTGGGGCACTGTCTCAACAGATGTTGGTCTGTGGATTTGAGCCTCCTCAGTCAAACAAGGGCTTAAAATCCAATTCTTTAGCTATACCATTATACACAGGGGGTCCATTTTCTCCAGCTTTTTTTATTTTAAAGAAGAGTAAGTAAGCAAAAAAGCCCCAAACAACCCCAAACCAATCTGCACGCCATTTATCAAAGGAAGAACAGTTGTAAATAGCTGCTTTCCAAAGATCTGGAGAACTACACCCTAAGGTAATTAAAGGACCTCCCTGTATTTGTTACACTGCTTGAATACATATTGAAACTCTACATAGTACTCCATGTACATATTCTAGCTTCTTTGGAACATCTACGAAGAGACAATTCCTTTTCTGTGTGTGCACCTCCCACAGAGTCAAATGCAACTATTTCCTAAAAAAAAAAAGCTTGTGAGATGTATCAGAACAATAAGGTGTTTGGTGTTTATTATTAAAAGTATAAAATTAGGGCAACTGAAAATAAATTAGTGCATGCAAAGATTCATGCTGATTATAAAAACTCAGGTATCAAGACTTGTTCAAAATTATGCCAATGTGTGGATGGTTTCTTTGAATAGCCAGAATGTGGCTTTTTTCTTTTTTTTTTACAGGAATTTCTTAGACTTAAACAAAGACTTTTCTGAGAAAGCTTAAATTGCATTAAGATTCTTTTTTAAATAAACATATTTTATTAACTTATTTTTCAGGTTTCCAGTAAAAAACAACTCATTCATCATAAAAATCGTGTATGACAGTATGAGGACCACACAGCCTACTACTCTCTCCATCTAGTGTGATGTTCTGACCATGCAGTGTTTTCTTCCTGCTGTGTTGTGCCTGTGTAGTACAACTACCATAGGTGGTTTGATCTCTTGAAAAGAATTTTCTCCCTTAATAAAAAGGCAAACAGCCAAATATTCTTTAAGAAAATTTTAGATACTTGAACAAACATATTAGAAATACCACCTAAAAACTGAAGGTCTGAGAAGCTTGACTTCATTACAAAGTGGGAGATTCACATTCATCAAAGCACTAGAGTTACAATTTTAGTTTATATCAGAATGAATTGTTGTAATCAGAGCTGATGAAGAACAATTTGTTAGATAACTTATGAATTGTCTGCAAAGAAAGTCTATTTTCAAAGCTTTCTTTATGTGAGTATTCTGGAAGAACTTTCTCATTTGACAACTTTTTTTCTCATAGATATGAGATTTACACAATAGGAGAGGGCTATTTATGACAGTTTGAACAGGAGAGTGGCATTAGTATTTTTGTTATTATTTTTCCTTTTGAAAGGAAGAGGCTTTTTCATCTTATTATTGCAGAACCACAAACAAGATTAATGAAATGTACAAGATTTTAAGATAGAGATTCCAAATTAATTACTTTGGTTTTAACAGTGATTTATTTGTAGGCCAGAATATAAGGATCATTTTCCTTTCTAAATATTGGTTCCTTAGTTTAAATGTGCAAGAACTTCCTATCCAGGGAATTTATTGATCCTCTAGATAATTTTTCCTTTGGTTTCCCATTATTATTTGATGACAAACTGCTATATATCAGTATAGACTTGGAAGACTTTCCCAACGTCCCAGCAGGTGGAACTGAACGGACAAATCAGAGATAGAATAACATATTTTTCTGCTTTTGTTCTCTATGACACATTGCCAGGAATGAAGAAAAGGAAGAAAGGAGGAAAAATTCATTAATTGTAATAAAACCTTGGTTTGTCTCTATGTGTTTTCTGATCTCCAATCTAAGCATAATATTTTTGGTTAAAACTTCCAGACTTTTTGTTTCCAAAGTGTGTTGGTTTGGACTGAAGTAGAGTTAACTATCTTCACAGTGGCTAGTATGGAGCTATGTTTAGGATTTGTGCAGAGCACAGGGTTGATAATGCAGAGATGTTTCTGTTATTGCTGAGCAGAGCCAAGGATTTTTCTGCTTCCCATACTGCTTTGCTGGCAAGGAAGTTGGGGGTGCATGGGAGACTGGGAGGAGACACAGCTGGGACAGGTGACCCAAATTGACCAAAGGGATATTCCATACCATGTGACATCATGCTCAGTGTATAAAGTGGGAAGAAAAAGGAGGAAGTGGGGACATTTGTAGTGATGACATTTGTCTTCCCAAGTAACTGTTATGTGTGATGGGCCCTGCTCTCCTGGAGATGGCTGAACACCTCCTGTCTGTGGGAAGCAGTGAATTAATTCCTTGTTTTGCTTTGCTTGTGTGTGTGGCTTCTTCTTTATTAATCTGTCTTTATCTCAACCCATGAGTTTTTCTAGGTTTTACCCTTCTGATTCTCTCCCCCATCCCACTGGTGGGGGAGTGACCAAGTGGCTGCATGGTGTCTGGTGGCTGGCTGGGGTCGAACCATGACACAAACCTAAATACTAAAGTTGCCAATCAAAAGATTATCAGTTTAACAATTTTAATTATTCCCTATTTAAACAGGTGCATCTACAAAGTAATAAGAGAAACAATAAAACCACGTTGAAAGGAAATACTCCATTTACCATGAAAATTACATAAATTGAATATTAAAAAAACCAGGAATGATGTAATCAAGTAGAAAGGAAAAAACAGAATAACTTCTGAATTAGGTTCATACTAAAATGGCAAAAAAATTATTTCTTCTGTGTATTTAATGAATGGAACTCATTTCCAGTAACTGAAGTTTGAATATTATGTTTCCTAATAACAGATTTCTCTATAGATGGGGGTTTTATAACCTATTAATGGGGACATGAGTGCTTAAAGATTAGTCTTCAGTTCCTCTCTACAATGTCAGAAAGAAGAAAGTCTTTTTTGTTCCCCTGTTGTGTATGATTTTATACGTGGTGAAATGTTATTATTGCTTTTTTGTTTGTTTATTTGCAAACATAAAATAAATCATAGAATCATAGAATTTTAGGGGTTGGAATGGACCTTACAGATCATCTAGTCACAACACCCACTGCCATGGGCAGGCACACGTCCCCACTAGACCAGGATGCTCAAGGTGTCATCCAGTTGGCTTTGAATACTGCCAGGATTGAGGCAACCACCAGCTTCCTGGGCAACCTGTGCCAGTGTCTCAAAAACCCTTATATGAAAAACCAATACAATTGATAAGACAAACTGCTTAACTACTGCCAATAGATCTTTATGAAATTTTTGGTGAACAGTAATGTGATAATGAACATATGTAGAAGGGAAGCTAAGGGAGACTAAGGCATTTTGCATGGAGGCATAAATTGTATTTTTACATTAAAAAAAGAGCACCTAAACCAAGTTGGAGACTCAGTGACTGACCCACACTGGAAAACCTATGTTGTTGTTATAATCTATTTCCCATGGTACTTTCCTGAGCAAGAAAGAACCTATGATCTTCTGTTTCATTTACCATAACATGGTGGACAGATTCCCAAGATGGCCCAGAAAGAAGTAAATAAAAATAAATAGATAGAAAATATTTAAAGTTACATTAGGCTTCTGAGATGGTGAACACACACAGATGCACACATAAAGCAAAAAAGAAATTTAATAGACAACTATTGGATGTATGGTCTGATACAAAAAAAAAAAGGCATAAGTTGGATAAACTATCTAAACTTTATCAATGTTTCTTACAATACTGAACTTCTTTTGATGTTCATTCATCACTAGAATAACCTTTTCAGGAGCAGAAAAATGGATATGCCAATGAACATATCCTGACATTATCAAGACTATTCTAACTACCAGTAAACTATCCTAACATTAGCAAACATCAATATAGTCTTGCCATTGAGGTCCGTTCACTCCTTAAATAGGAAAAATGTAATTTATAAAGAAGTATTTGCTCTAGCATGATTATTATTTTGTACAGTGGCAAGAAAATAACTTCTATACTTGTTTGCTAAGAAACCACTAGTCTTGCAGAAACCACTAGTCTTACCTGTAAAAACTGAGGAGAAAGAGACAGAATAATTTGGCCATTTCAGTGATCTTTTTAATCCAGTACTGTGTCCCGTTCAGCAGTGGAGCCACATTTTCTCTAGGCTTTCCTTTTCCTCATGCTTGGATAATGTCACTATATTCTTTATGCGCTATCCGACCCTGTTCCTGTCTCTTAGTTCTCCCATCTCTTACTTCCTTTTTATGTTTTTTTTTTTTTCACCGCAGGATCTTGTTTTTCCATGCAAGTCTCTCAACAACCTTGCTGCTTTTCTGCACATGGGGATGGACTATTCTTGAGTTTGGAGGAGCTGATTCTTGTTAAAAAACCCAGCTCTGTTGGAACCCTGTTCATGCAGGAACATATTCTGTAGGATTCTTCTAAGAAGATGCCTGAACAGGCCAATGGTGTTTAGAGCTCTGCTCTTGCTATTTGCCTTTGTCCTTCCTCTGGTGATCCATCTCATGGTTATTGCTGTCAAACTTGATCCCACCTTCAATCCCCAATTAGTTCTTCCTTGTTAGCAAGTGCCAGCTGCAGCAGAGATTTTTCACATCAGCTCCTCAGTCACCCCTGTTAGGGGATTCTCTAGCAAAGCTATACTTTTAGGACCTTGTTCTCACTCACTTGGAGAAAGTGGATGCAGCCTTAACCATCCTGCACCATTAGCAAATGCATCCTAACTGTAAGAAAAGGGCATCCCTCCTCTCCTGCAAACTAGCAACATTTCTAGTCAGTTAGAGCAACCCTGGTATAGCATTTCCATACCTTTGC
This sequence comes from Acanthisitta chloris, assembly GCF_000695815.1. Classification (NCBI taxonomy): domain Eukaryota; kingdom Metazoa; phylum Chordata; class Aves; order Passeriformes; family Acanthisittidae; genus Acanthisitta; species Acanthisitta chloris. The sequence continues at coordinate 26,822 of NW_008652313.1, read as the reverse complement.
ACATTCTTGCTGTTCTTTATGTACATAGGTTTCAAATTTCATTTTTTTCTCTCTCATTAAGAGGAAAACAAAGTTACAACATAGAATCATAGAATGGCCTGGGTTGTAAGGGGCCTTAAAGATCTTTAATTTCAACCCCCTCTACCATGGTCAGGGACAACTTTCATTAGAACAGGTTGCTCAGAGATCCATTCAAACTGGCCTTGAGCACTGCTAGGGATGTGGCTTCCACAGATTCTTTGAGCAACACTGATAGTTCTTTATGGACTGTTAAGAATTTAGAGACAAAAATAAGCCAGTGTCAAAGGCTTAAAGAAATAAATTTTATGATGCAGCAATTATGTTGTTATATGAAGTAAGTTTAGAGTAGAGCATTTGTAGATTTATCCTGTTGTAATCAAAGATTTCTTACAAGCTCAGTTTGAAAACTTCATATGGGAAAACAAATGGTTGCCTTTCTGTTAACCCATTGAATGAAACAAACTAAATGAAGATATGAGAACTGGTGACACATAAGTAGAATTATCATCTACTTGGTTGAAGAATACAGTTAGTTCAGTTATAAGTGAAATCTTGGAACTGATGAGCCTATTGGCAAAAATCCCTTGGTTGTCAGTATCTCCAGAATACCCAGAGCTGCCTCCTTCCATCTCCTGTATAGCCACTGGAGATCAATGAGAAACAAATCTTAGGCCAATGGCTAAAAACCCCATTTGATTCAGCATTCTTTAAGAAAATATGAAGTTACCAAAAAGATACCCCACTATTAATGCAAAAAGCTGTAAATTTGGCATAAATTAAAAAAATGAGGCTCACCTGGTTTTCTATGGAAACATATTTTCTCACCTACAAGTTAAATTAAATTTAGACATTTATACATCATGCATAATTTTGGTGGAAAGTGCTGCTTTTTGACATAAGAACAAATGGGCCATTAGATCTGATTAGTTCAGTTTGTCTAATGCAAAAACAATCTAAAGGTAATAAGTGGTGTTGCATAAAAGAGAAGGATTTGTAAGAAGAAAACAATTGATTTTTTTAGTAACAAGAACAGTAGCCTATGTATTAAGTCTGCCAAAAATTCTGCTTCTTGTTTATCAATACTGACACACGTATTTCACATTAATAGTTTTTTCTAATAAACACAAAGCTTAGTTCTCTCCTCTGAGGGGAGTATACAGTGTAAACAGCATAGCCCATGTTATCATGTCTATGGGGAAGTGCCTTTCTTGTAATGCAAAATATAAATTCTGTAGTTAGTTTCAGCATTGAATTAACTTGTTTTGCAGAAAGGTTTTGCAGATATACTAATGAAGGAGATGTCTGGAAGAATTTCATATTTCAGATAAAACTGAATTTCAAAGTCAAGAGATTTCCACTGCAAAACTAACAATATCTTATATTTACCCTCAATTACAGCACGAGGTGACACCATCATTTCATCTTCAGCAGATGCACAAGCTCTGCTAAGGGAGGTTTAGGTTGGATATTAGGAAGAGATTTTTTACAGAGAGAGTAGTCAGGCATTGGAATGGGCTGCCCAGGGAGGTGGTGGATTCACCATCCCTGGAGGTTTTCAAGATGAGACTGGATGTGGCACTTAGTGCCATGGTCTAGTAACAATGGTAGGGTTGGACTTGATGATCTTTGAGGCTCTTCCAACCTGTTTGATTCTATGATTCTATCATTTTATGATGGGTCCGAACCAGATATGACAAAACCTTTATGAAGAAGTCCTATGAAATTTAATAGAATGAAGCCAGCAGTACGTTCTATGGTATTTTAATGAAGTGTCTGTTTCTGATCTCATTAAAAGTAGGAGAGAAACAGTTCTGCATCTCAGAATATTTTCAAGGTCCATAGAAATTCACAAAGAATCTTAACCAATGTACAACCTTCTAAGTATCCTACAGAGCTTAATATTTGGGTTAATATTGTACTAATTCATGAAATGGTTAAAATTTGGAGAAAATATGTATTTTGTTAATTAAATTTTAGAGGATTTTCTGATAAGTCATTACCTTACCAGTTACATACTTTCTTAACAGGTCACTGCTTTTACAAATGCATTAGAGTTCAATCGACAAAATTTACTTAATGCATAATAAGTTTCATCTTCAATATATATTCAAGAGATTAACTACTCTTTTTTTTTAGTCTTCAGTTATTTGTTTTCTTAAACAAGGGAAATAAAGATAGTAACCACATTTTCTCTGTTAGAAAAAGTGTGATTAAAAATATTAACTGTTTTGTGTTTTTCCTTTTTATTGTTGAATGATGGTGAAATAAGATATATTTTTTGGCATGTGAAATCTGAAAATGAATAAGCGGTACTGAAAGTAATGTGATGGTTTGCAAAATTTGCTTTTACCAGTAGTAGAACTAGAAATATCAAACTCAGTATTTTATTCCCATTAATGTTTTCTCTACTCATTGAGAAAATGATTGCTTAGTACTTTCTTTCCTATGGATGCTTTTTTGGTCCATCTACATTAATATATTACACAGGGGAATCTTATATCATTAATTTAACAAAATGTAGAAGATACTTCTCATTTAATGAGGAAAAATGTGCCTGGACATAACATGGGATCAAAGCTGAGGGCATTTATGGAAAATGAAGACTCATGATTCTAAATCAGAGTTAAGTGATGTCAGTGATGTATGCAATGTTTATGAACTGAAGAACTGAAAAAGGTGACCTCACCGTTGAAGAACAGACACCATAATATAAAAACAACCAACATATATAAACAACCAACATATATAAAATATATATATTGTCTAAATAAATCACCAGCAAACAGACATCATAATATATCATGGTTAGACTGTTACAATAACAAGTGTTTGCCTCAACAGAACCCCTTGTCTTCGCTGAAATAGCTTGATAACTAAGAATGAACACAAACGGAATAAACTAAATGAGATTCAATGACAGAATAAGTAACAATTGTGGGAAATAAACCAGTGTTCTTTACCTAATGCTATTTTGAAATTTATTGAAATAAAAGTTGGGAACTGGGTCTACATTTGGAAGAGAAAGTTTTCATTCCATATTGAGTGCCATAGTGCAGAAAGGAATGGCTGCATCACAATTGGCCCAAGCCAGGATCTGAGGGTGACTCCCACATAGTCTGCCCTGCAAAATGGGGCAGGGCTGCTGAGGTGACACCTTCCCCTTTTTACTGTACCAGCATTAGACTGAAAAGCATTTAAGGATTGCAGGGCTCTGTATGAGACCTCTGTTGCATTTGGCACAACAGTCTAGTGAAAAAGTACATGCAAGTAAGTGAAACAAAAGATTGCAGCAAGCAAACTTCTCCACTGCAGCTGTCTGTAACCTCCCAGATACTCAAGGAAATAATGAATGTTCCAGTTGGATACTTCTCGTGCTTATAGCACTTTGACACTAGAGACTCCAGTGACTCCAGATTAACATTTGTGTGGGTGTAACAGTAATCATGCTTCTGGCATTCACAAAGCTCTTCACTTCTGCTCCACTTCTAGCCAATCATAAGAGCACCTCTGTGGGGTAAGCCATGGCTTGCTCCTCTGATTTAAAGAGAGAAAGGGGGACCAAATCTGTGTTCACAAAGTGCAGAGAGAAGTGATTAGGAGTTGTGTCTGTTTGCCTCATTCTCTCACAGTGGGGCCAGATTCTAGGAAAAATCATGCTGCTCTGCTTAGATGTCTAGTGATTTTATCAACTGTGCTGTTGCAGGGCAAACTAAGGAAGCTGAATTAAAGTTTCAGCAGGTAAGGTATCCTTTCAATCTATCATTCATTTAACTCCCAGGAACTCCACTGCACCCTGATGCACAATTCTTCAATATAACATGAGTGGCTCCAGAATACTTATGTTTAAGCTGCCCCATGTGTATTTTCTGTGTGCCTTTGGCTGCAGGATTCTGGATATAGTACAGTTTCAATAAAGTTTGGTTTTTATAGCTTGCTTAGTCCATGCTTGGTCCAAAGTTGGGGATCAAAAGAGGCTTATGTAGATGCTCTGAGACAGCATCTGCTAAATCATCTTGTTCAACTGGATCCATTAGTGGAGCGTTCTTTGATTGTATCTATTGTTGTTCTTATTCTCCAGTTCATGATAGTCACCAGTTTCCTTCCAATTTGCTTTAGCAGTAAATACAAAACAGGAGAAAGAAAACAATCTTGCCTTTGTGACACGCAGTGAATTTGGCCTTGTATGTACAGTATGTTTTAAACTCAATTCCCTTAGAAGCTAGCAATTAGCAGATGTCAATGCCCAGTTTGCAAGACGAAGCCAAGACAAAGACTAGAGACCTTCACACCAACAGTCTGGATATTAAGTAGGAAAAAAATATTTTCCAACCATAATACTTCTCTTTGTTTCCTAATGTAGTTGTTGCAATGAGGATTCAATTGGAACAGATGTGCAGAAAAATTAGATTTTTATCAATTTGGCATCTGTCTAGGAAAAATACAACACTGCGACTTAAGAGTAGAGCAGGACAGGCAGCTTTACAGCACTAGCTCTGCAACAAATGACACTTAAAAGGGACGTGCTTTGCGTTATGAGTTAGCTGGGAAAATGTTGATTCCCATCATGGGATTAATTGCATGCTCTTTGCTGGAGGAACACTTTTCTCTCAGAAAAGGGAGCCAAAAGCTGAATATCACTGGGCTATGTGCTGCATGATTCCTTAGAAGCTGTGAGTCCCCTAAGTATTTAGTCTAACAGCTTATGGACTCTCATAGTGGCTGACACCATTAAAATCACTGAATTGCTCAGATTGGAAAGGACTTTGGGAGGTCTTTAATCCAAAGTCATGCTCAAAGCAGGGTCCTTTCTGAATTTAGACCAGATGCCTCAGGCTTTTGTACAGTTGGGTTTGGAAATCTGCAAGCTCTCAGACAACCATTTTCAGTTATTACCTTCATAATTTTTCTTCTTATATTCTGTCAAAACCTTTCCCATATAAATTTATGAACATTGTCTCATTTTTCATTTGTGCACCTTAGCAAATAGCCTTGCTTCAGCAAGCTGCTTCTCAGCAACTCCCTCATAGGTACTGGGAAGCTCCTGTTAGGTTCCCTGCAGTGATCCCTTTCCAGGTTGAACAAGCCCACTTCCTTCAGTCCCTCCTCACAGTGCAAAAGTGATCCAGCCCCAGCTGTCTCAGTGGCCCTCTGCTCAACCTGCTCTAGTTGATTGCTATCTTCCCTGTACTGGGGTCCCAACACTGGATACAACATTCTGGATGTGATTCAAAAAACAGAGTAAAGCAGGATAATTTTTCCTCTCACGAACTCACTATGCTTCTCTTAATATCACCCAGAATGCTGTTGGCATTTAGTGCTGCCAGAGCTACATTATTCCCAATCATTATCTACTCCTTCAGGAGCCTTGAAATCAACTTCAAGAGGATTTGCCCCATGATTTTCCAGGGAACTGAAATCTGTCTAGTGATAATTAAATAAGTTCTACAATACAGTGTGGAGCAAAATGTGAGTTAAAATTAGTGTGGATAATGGAAACAGTCCTTTCTTTCTGCAGCCTCACACATGTAGACAATACTTCATAAGTATTTTAAATCCTCTTTTCCTTGAGGTTTTTCCAGCTAATGGCTGCAAAGTTTGACTCAACACTCCTTTAAATAAAGATCAGGATTCTTTCATTTTGTCAGATGTGGACTTGGAGCTTAGGAATCTCTCATGCCTTGGAGTATTTATACTGGTATTTTAGGAAGAATATTACTGGTTTTGTTTTAAAAAAGAGTCAGAAAGGAAGGCTGTTTTTTGTTACAAATTAATAGTAAATTTAGGATGTCAGAAGATCTGCATTCATTTATGCTGTATCTTCATGGAGTAGTCAGTTTTTCAAACCTTTAGGATGTTGGATAAGGCAAGAATGAAGTAAAGCCTCTGCAACATATTATGCAGATTTCTAAGATATGAGAAAGAAGTAGTTCTGGGCTCATCTGCCTAGCAGCCTCCTTCAGAGTTCCTGTGCCTACAGTATGAATATTTAACATTTTAAAATGGAAAGATTTGCTTATACAAATATGACCTAACAGTTTTGAAAATGCTGCCTTTAACATTGAGAGTGAATTTTCATACAGGAATTTCTCCAGACCTGTCCATTTCTGTTTGCAATGCCTCTTTTGAGATGATGTCTATATTCTGCATGTGTAAAGAACATGCTTATTGACTACATATTCTGAACTACCTATTCTAAGGTGATAAAAAACCATTTATCTCAGCTACACATTAATGAGGACCACACATTTTTGAAAAAATGCAGAGTTTAAAAACACATTTCATGCTGAGAAAAAAAAAATCTCAAAAATCGCTATTTACAGTTAGGTGCAATTGTCATAGTTATTGTGACTAATAATAAAATACTAAAAGTGCTGCATTTACAACTGAGATGAGTTTTCAGCTACCTGTAACATACAATTCTGATAAGCAAATAAAAATGTGAAATAGTTCATCCAAAATATTGCATTGCTTAGTGCTTATTTGTGTCTCCCCAGGGAGAATGTAAATGGCTGTAAAAGCATTGTTGTTATTTGGTAATCTTTTATCACCATTTTGCAAAACTCTTTCTTACTACTAAAGAAAACATTCAGTAAATATTTTCCAATAAGCCTATTCATGTCCTTAAGGTCATATATCTGTGTTCCAAACACATTTTCTACCAACTTCCCCCTAAGACATGCAAGCGCTTCTTTCAATCCACCTCAGTTCAACACAGCCCATCAAGTGCAAGTCCTTTTTAGAGAAAGTGAGTAATAAGAAGCACATGTATAATTGCTTCACTGAATGGTGACTGCAGGAGCAGGAAAAAGTATATATGTGTCTATATAGTATCTTTATATATATATATACGCACTGTATATGTGTATATAAAGTATATAGATATATCTATGTATATGCCTATATACTATATAGATTCCAGTGGAAAGGATCCTGCTTGTAGCAACTGGTTTGGAACTAGATGGTCTTTAAGGTGCCTTCCAACCCAAACTATTCCATGATTCTGTGATATATATAACGTATAGGTGTGTATTGTTTCCAGCAACTAATCAAACCTGAAGTTTGAGTCTTCTAGGTTGGATAAGACTAAGGAACAGGAACTGCCAGCAAGGGCGCAAGTAAAAGCAAACTTCTGTCCTTCCTGATTCAGGAAGTGCCCTACTTTTTTTTCTTTGATGTTAGTTAAAATTTCATTGTAAATTCTAAACAATTTTTAAAATTCTTAAAATTATAGTTTGCATCTGAAAGGTTAATAAGATTCCAATAGAGGTTGTAGAACCTCCACCCATGGATATATTCTGAACTAATGTCAAAGTTATCCATGCTCTGTGTTGGAGTTTGGACATCACTGTCTGATTTCCCATGAGTCAAGATTCCTTGTGACCATTCAAATGAAGCTGGTAGAAATCTTTAAATTGATTTCAAAAGGATTTGAGTTAAACAATAGAAGGGAGGATAGAACCTTACTTTGAATGGAAAGGCCACACAGACATGACCCACATGGTACAACCATGGACAATACTGGTTGATATTTGGGAAGGAAGGGTGAAAAATACCTTTTGTTTCATCTCACTGTAAAGCTGAGCTTGTTGAGTTTTAGTAATTGGTTTTCTGTTAGCAACAGCTGATATCTTTGTTTTCCAGTCTCCTATCTTCTACCTGCTACTATTTGGAAGAGTAAAGAAATCCCTTGTTCTGTTCCTGGTACATTTACTAAATCAGTAACATGTAGATCTGGTTTTATCAAGAATTGCCCTTTGCAGTCAGTGGCTCTGAAGACATTGTTTCATTTGTATTGAATTGACAATTCAATCGGAAATACAATAGAGGTATGCTTGATGTGAGGGATAACTATAGATATAGAACACAAATGCCCAGAAAAGCGTAATTCACAAAAGGAATGCAACTTTGGAAAATTTGCAAGCATTCTAGCCATTTTATCATACATACTTGTTTTTCTTTCTCTCATTAATACTAGCAGCCACTTTCTGATATTCTACTCTGTACAACAAAAAAGTAATTATGTGTGCTATTGGCAAGGTGCTACCTGTGGCAATTAATTTAGACTGTCTAGTGATTTATGAGTGTTGTCTCTCTGTGCACAGAGTTATGATGCACTTAAAAATCTTAATTGATTAAATCAAATAGGCCAGATAGTTTTAATTCAGCAAGAATATTTTATAATGTTTAAAGTAGATCTGAGTTCTGAAAGGATTTAAAAGTTCACTTAATAGTGTGTTAATCAAAAAAGAAGGAAAAAGAAAAAGGGAAAAAGAAAGTCATAGCAGTGTAGTTCAAGATAAGAGATCTTGCCAAGATACTCCATGATTAGATTGCATAAAATGATCTTTCATTCCAGTATAGAGTATTGGAAAAGAGATACGTCAGCATAACTGTAATTATGCATCAGAAAGCATTGCCCTTCTCTGACAATGTTACTGAGTAACTGTGACTTTGCATCTGGCACCAAGGCAACCCTAAAAATATGTAAATGTGTGTACTAGAAAAAGTGCATGAGCAAAGCATTTTTTCTGGAAATTCATTTTCACTAATAAAATTATGCTTTCATATGAGAAAAAAGAGATTTTGTGGTGGGAAATATGTTTAAAAATTTTTAGCCACCCATCTCAAATAGTATTGTTTATAGAAAGCCATTGAGAAAGCCATTGAGCTTGAGCTCTAGTATCTTTAAACACTCACTTTTCCCTCTAAAATCCTGACCTAGACCTGTATCCAGAACTTCAGAAGTGCCAAATCATACCCACCAACTATATTACTGTAGTCTCCATTACTGAATTCTCCCTGGTACAGATTTGAGCAGAGGTTTTAAGAATATGCCTTCTACACATTGATGGGTTTCCTCCTAAATGCAGTTTTAGAGCCCTTTTAAAAATATATACAATCAACTAAAGTGTCATCATACTTTTTATCTATTCTTTGTTCCCTTCTGTTTAATAGTGAGAGGTTAGAGCGGTTTCAGAGGTCTTGATGAAACCTTTGATTCTCATGTCTCTAAGAAAATTCTTGCCTTGTTTGACCATATTAAATGAACAAACCAGTGATCTGAAAGATTTTTTTCTTTTGAATGTGCAGGAAAAGAGACATCCTCATCTCTCCTGTGAAAGCTGAACCACTGTGTGGAAGAGTCAGAACTTTCAATGCCTTCTCTGTCTGAAGTGATGTAGATTATAAACTCTCACCCTCTAGGAAATTAATGAAAAGGCCTTTTCACAGTAGTCATGTCACTGAGCACAAAATAATTACTGATTCACTGACTTGTGAAAGGAAACCATGAGAAGAAGAATGTAATGCCATTTAGACATTACACCTGAGGAGCAGGAGTAGGGGAGAGGAGAGGAGTCCTCTTAGATTGTAGGATGAGGAGAGACAGAATTTTGGCAAATGGAAAATCAAGATGAAAAACTGAAGCCTGGTACTGAAAGGTCTATATTTCTAAAAAAAAATTATAATTTTCTGAGTTCATGCTTTTCTTGAAGAAACACAATAGGTAGAAACATAATGTACATATTCAAAAATCTATTTAAGAAACATACTTTGCATCTTTGGGCTTTTTAATCACCTCTGACTTTTTTTTTCCCAGGTGACTTCATCTAAATGAACCCTAAAAAAAAAAAAGGAAATATAGCTTTATTCCTGTTTCAAGGAAATGAGTTTGAATCAAATTCATGAGGAAAATGCAGCAGAATATTAAAATTTTGACCATATTCTCTCACCCTTCTCCAACACTTCATGATGTCTATTATCTGATCAATTTTGCGCAGAGAAATTAACACAAATCTTTTTCCAGACCCTGCTTTGGCTATCTCGAAAATGTCACAAGGAAGCTGCCTGAATGTCTACACAATAATTTGGTCATTTTTACATTGACCATTTTTGTCTTATCAGTTTCCTTTTTTTTTTGAAATTCAGTTTTCATTCAATATCTTTGGGAAGTCTTCTATTACATGCATGAGACTGAAAGTCTCATCTCTATGTGGTGCACTGAAGTTAAGCATTTATGAATAGATAAACAATCCTCCTTGTGCAATATATTATTTCATCTTATAATGATGTATATTGTAATCAACATCATTGATCACTGATGTGATTCTCTTATGCCTAGTTTTAGAATGGCTTTTGGTGGTCAACATAGTTCAAAGCAACTGCTCTACAGAGTAAATCTAGACTTTAAAGCAGAAAACAATGTTGTGGTAACATATTCACTCATAGTGAAATGCCAGTACGTACAGCATATGGGAGATATGATGCAGCTGCTTTGCAGTTTCACAGGATTCCCAAGTAATACACTGTTTTCAAAATTCCAGTCTTTGTTTTGTATCCATATGGTTATTAAGGTCTATGTCTGAAAGCATTAATGTTGTGATGGCATTAAATTCAAATTTATTTGTATTTTAAAATCAACAAGATTAACATTTAATGAGGAATATTTGTGAAAGCATCCTTCAATAATTCATCATGCAATCACATGGTATGCATAACATTTGCACATAATTTGTGTAAATATTGCTTTATTTTTTTGATTTTGAAGGCGAGGAGCATTATTGGGACAGAACAGCTCATAAATCTGGAAGAAATGCACTAACATTTGCAGGCAAATTAAGGAAAAATTACCAGGCAAACTGTTAACAATGTAGTTCTTATTTCTTACATGCTGACCTGTTACTCTTTGAGAACAAATGGTGTTTTTCAAAAGTGATTTTAGGCTTCTAAGGAGCAGTAGGGGAATGTTTCAACAGTCTTATGAAATGTGGATGTAAAGAACTGGGATATTGTTCAGTGTCTCTTAGTGTGATTTTCCTGCAAGCAAGGTTGAACTTTCTCATGGTTCTCAAAAATAGAAGGCGCAAAAGTACAGGTTAATATGTAAATTTGCTCTAGATTTTTATAGATATTTCTTTGCCAGACAACAGAAAAATTAAGTTGAATTTGATGCATTTTCTACCTATAGCTTTTATGAACTGGTATTATATTTGAATTAGATATTATTTAAATTTTATTGACTAGGCAAGCATAAAGGAACAATCTGGTTGATGGTAAGTCCTCAAAGTGTACTGAATACACCATTACCATGACGATGATTGGTATTTAATACATGCAGCTATATGGACTCTGCAGCTGCACAGAGCTCACAGTGGGAGCAGGTGACACTCAGCTAACATACTTATGTTGGTTACCAGGATATCGGTTCCAGGCGTGATGCTTGTCTGTGTGCTGTAACCTAGGAAAACCCCATTTCTCTAAAATACAGTGGGCAGGGAAAACATGGCAGGAGCCAAATTCAGAAGCTAATGTTGCTAAAGAGCCCAGAGAATGTCAGAACAGCTATTGGGAAAGGGAAAATTACAATATTGGGAGAGGAAATTTATAATATCTAGCTCCCTCCCAAGTTTATAATCTGTATCAATCTGTAATCAATCACAGATTAATTTTTGGGTATCTACCTTATCAAACTTCGCAGGATTTGCAGTACTGTATTGTAAAATACAGCTGAAGGAGTAAATTGTATCTGTATCTTTTATCTGTATTCAATGTTTAGTTCTTACCATGACAGAATTCAGTTTCCTTTGTCTCAAGATAATGAAGTACACATTTCTAACCACACAAAATGCTCTTCAATAAGAGTCAGAATCCACAAAAGATGTAATTTCGAGATAAAACTATCTAGTTGACATCTTTTCAGCTCTCTAGTCAGATGGTTTTCTTAAGATAGTTTTTTTATTGATATATTGTATATTAAAACAAAAGATTTATAGTGATGGCATAAAGAAAAGCAACACAATAACCCCCAGATTTACTTTGTGATAACACTATGCATGATATTTTATTTGCTTTTTTTTTCTTTTTTTATCTGTATTTCCCACAAACACTAGAATAGACACACCATTTGATCCAGGGCTATGTGTGTCACAAAATCTGGAATCTCATAAGAGAGAAGACCTGTGTAATAAGTGTGTAAGTTTATAGAACTTTTTCCTGACTTGATGTTTCTGGCAACTTACACGAAGCTGAAAAATGCCTTACTTCTAAATCACTAGCCTCAAATTCTAATTTTTTTTCATATATCAAGTATTTCCTTACTACAACAATGAGGTTCAAATTTTGCTTTGGACCACTAAACTAATGCAGAGTCAAAAACTTTTCCTCAAGTTCCTTATGGCTTTAAGAATCTCTGTGTGCATCAGCTGTAAGATTCCTTGCCTCACCCTAAAGCTAAGCCCAGACTAGTCTCCAAAGTACTTATTACCACTATAAGCCCATTGTTTTCCAAAGGGACATGATTTCTGCTCTTTTCTTTCCCAAATAGTACATAACAGGAACAAAACCTGAAAATTTACTCTACTCAGAGTGTGGTGAGGCATTGGAACAGGCTGCTCAGAGAAGTTGTGGATATTTCGTCCCTGGAAGTGTTCAAGGCCAGGTTGGATGGGGCCCTAAGCAACCTGATCTAGTAGGTTGTACCTGTGCCCATGGTGGGGAGAAGGGGGAAAGGTTGGAATTAGGTGATCTCAAGTTCCTTTTCAGCCCAAACCATTCTACGATTCTGTGATAACATGGGTGATTTTCCCGTATGACCAACTGAGTGGGACACTGACCCACTGACCAAGGTGCCTGAACTTTTGCAGAGAACTGTTATCACTAACTCATGTCAGCTGAGAACAGTGGTTAGAAAAGGAGTAAGGGGTGCCAGAAGTGGAATAGATTTACCAAAAAGCCACTATCATAAAATTCTTGAAGTCTGAAACAACACAAAAGGCCGGTTTGGTCATGAGATATTCTGTTTAGATGTAAAGGAGATGTTGGTAAACTGCAAATGGTACATTACGTTCATGTTGAAAGTCTTGAGTCAAATGCGTATTTGAGAATCCCTAAAGCTAATGAGTCCCTAGTGTCAGTATTTGTACTATCTGCTGCTTCAAACAATTACATTGAGATTCTGTGGCCCCTGGAGAGCTGATGAAATTCTTAACAGAATTCACATGGTGACAGGACAGACTGCCTAAGAAATATGAGTTCAGGGAAATGCTGATACCTTCACAACACGAGACTATCTCCCATGACTGCTTTTAAAACCTCTTAATAGCCTGTCCTTGTCTGAGGTTACCTATGCCTCACTGCAATGTCCCTATCAAAACAGGTTTTGGTTTTTTCTTCTCCCTTCAAATCTTTTGCTAATGCAAATACCAGGTTAAAGGAGAGTTTAAAAGAACAGGTGTGCAGGTGTGTGCAGACATATGCCTATCTGTGGCACTATGGAAAAGACCTTATATTTATAGGGTTTAACAGTCCTTGTTTTTCAGTCAGGAATCAAGTGTTTATTAAAAGAGAGGGAATCTAGGCAAGTTTTAAATAAATCCTATGAGAGTGCTTTGGAGATGGCAGAAATATATGTGCAAAGAAGGCTAAAAATGCAGGTAAGAACAAGCAGGTGCTTAGATTTGGAATCATACCACATGCAAGTGTTCCCATATTGAGGGTGAAGTGGATTTTGTGGGTGAAGGGGAGATACAGATGAGCATCCGTGTATTATTCTTATCTCTAATTCTTACTCAGCTCATTATCTGATATTATGGGTAGAGTGCAAGGAATCATTTTGATGTTTGACAGGCTGTCTTTCACAGGAGAAAATAGGTCTTTGCCTGCATTCCTGAATGTCAACTACTGTGGCAGTAGGTCAGTACCAATTTCTAAACTATGTTCTTCAGAATGAGAGGTGGGGTGTTAGATTCACCTTGAAGAAGTATATTACTTCTCCCACAAAGTCCTTTACTACTCTAATAACAATGGCTGAAAGACCTGCTCAGATTTTTTCACCTGTATTCAATCTTTTTATTCCATTATTTTTAAGACAGCAAGAGACAGTATCTCTTCTACTTGTTCTCCTATAATTGCTTAAAATTTTTAAAGTTTTATATGACATTTATCCTAGAAAGCAACTTTGAGTTATAAAAGTTGTTGAGACTTTTTTTTCTTTATTTCTAAGTCTTTCTTATTTTCTGAAAAACTGGAAAAATTCTTAAGAAAAAAAATGGATTATTTGCAGTGAGATGGATCCAGATGTTCCATGAGTCCATGGTTTAAAATGTAAGTATGGGTTATTTATCTCCTTTGTCCTTATGCATAGGTATACATATAGTCATATATATGAATAAAATATAATACAAATTTGCTTATTTTCTATTAAAATATTTAATATCTCCAAAATCATTAGTTTAAGGTTGTATCCTTCAATTTCCTTTATCTATATTCTACATCTGTGCTATTTTCTCTGTCTTTTTTCTTCCTCTCCACTGATTTGCCACAAGGCTGGCTGAAACTATAAATGTGTTTTGGCATGTGCCCAAAACACATGAAAGTCAGAATCTTGTCTTTATATGGGGGTATTTCATCTGAAAACAGGAAAGCTGTGTAAGAACAGCTCATCTTATACTAGTAGCACAACCTAACATTTTTGTAAGAATCACCCTTCACTCAAGTGCTATTTACTAATTCATCTCCATATTTGCCCTTAGACTTTTAACACAGTAAATCCCTTTAATAAAAAGAATGCATAATTTTACCCTAATTTCTTAAAATCCACTAAACCACCTTTACAGTGATATAATTCTCCAGGGACTTTGTAGAAATCAATTTTTTATAACATCATTTCCTTCATTTACCTTTGATAAAGGTGTATATATACTGTAACTTTGCTTATAAAGAGATCTTCAATTCATGCTATTCTTATTGTAATTTCTGACATTACTCATATTTTGCACCTTAGAGTGAACATAAGAGAAAAAGAAAAGGGAAAATACAGCAGATTTACACCAAAGCCATGCTTATTGCAATTCTGAAAGAAATAGAGAAGAAACAATGCTGAATTTAATGTGTATTAATGATGTATAAATAAAGTGCAAACAGCCAAATTTATAAAACTTAAAGGTAAAATTAACACACTGACTCTTCTTGCTGTCATCTGCCCTAAACATATCTCAGTACTGGACATATATGTCAAGTAAGGTAGCAAAAACTGAAGCATATTTAACCAAAGGCAACCCGATTCACTAGCTTTCTGTACAGTTCCTCTGAATCATTCCTGAGCACGATCTACTTGTCATCACTTTAAAAAATGTTGTTGTTATTGTTGTTTGAGGGGGTTTTTTTGTCTTCTGAAATACCATCAGATAAACAAACTGAGGGCTGAAGATTTTGCCTCTTCTATGATGTGCCATGGTGCTAGACTTTCATAGTACTCATCTGCACCTTAAAACTATGGGTGAGAAATGATTTAATATTAGAGAAATTTGAGTGGAGCTCTCATTTCAATTTTTCAAGTGAATATTTGAGATGGAAGACTGAGTGGTTGCAGACCAGAACTATGGGCAGATGGTCACACAAATCTATGCTCCTTGCAGTGGTAAGAAAACTGATATTTGTAAGAGCAATCTCTGCTCATGCAGCACAGCAGATGTCTGCCCTCTCCTGCTCCCTCGCCAACACTTCTGTGCACCAGCTGTTTGCAAAGAGGTCCTAATAAAGCATCGAAGTGAGGGCAGAGCTGTTTCCCATGTACACCTGTCTTCAGAAAAAATCAAGACTACAATATAGGTACTAAATGCACCAAATACACTAAATTATACCTACACAATATTTCTGAATTTTAAATTATATGAGCAATATCTTTTCATTATTTATAGCTGACTGCCTTAAATAAGAAGGTTCAAAAGAAGATTAGAATAAACCTGGAATATTACATTTCACAGAGATATGAAATAAGCAGATCACTTGCTATTCATGCTTGTTCACCTTTTTTTTTTGACACATAAATTTTTAAATGTAATATAGGGGACTTCAGTTTAAGAACAGATATGCTTTGTTTCTTTAAGGGCTTACTGTAATTTTTCCATGTTTCTTTTTCGATGAAATTTGCACTCTTATTTCCTTCTCCTGTGCCAGACATGCAATAAAAATGCAAAGCTAGAATACTTCTGGCCACCTGTACATTATTAGGGGAAAAACCATGAACACCATGTTGGTTTTAGAATTTTGTCACAATTTGAATAATTTCTACAGGCACGCAAACAATAATGTAGGCTCTCTTCTGCAGCCCATCAAAAGATGGAATTTTGGTGATATTTGTCCCACTCCCTCAAAGAAATCCCAAACACTAAACTATTCAATCCTAACAATTTATTCTGGAAAACTGCATCATATTTTGGCCCAGTTATGTCTATACTCAAAATGGATGCTATCTGATTGTGGAACACCTTTGTCAGATATCCCTTTCATCAACAAGTAAATGCATACAGAGATTGAGGCATTCATACACCTTCTCTTTTGTAAGCTGAACAACTGGAGATACTGAAGCGTCCCACACTAAAGCTTACTTTTGCATGATTTTCATGGTCTGGCTTTGGGCTTGCTCAAGCTGGATTTCTTCTGATTCCCATTGTTGCATGTGGTGTGGGAGTAGAGCCACTAACCTCTGCACATTCCTGCATCATACATGAGAAGGTTGGGTGCAACCATCTGTTACACCTTGAGTGGTAGCACCAGCACCATTCTCAGGTTCAATCTGAAGAAGTCACCACTAAAGACAGTGGTATGAGCGCTCCCCAACCATCCAAAAATCTACAGAAGTTAAATAAATCAAAGGCGAACTAGATGAACTCTTTGTCTGTTGAAAAGATGAATGATGTGTCTTAAAATAAAAAGATTTATCAAATGAAAAAACAATTGTGCTCTACCAGATAATCCCTTTATCAAGTAGAAGGTCTGTGTAAGACCAGCACTAGACAAGACAAAACTAGTTGGTCAAGTCAACTATTAGTTCTCTGTTCTGTCTTTAGGATTCCATAGGAAAATAAGAAACACATAGTATCATTTCCCTAGGTTCTCTTACCCTTCCCCCCTCAAACAAAGTGGAGCTCTCAGTCTGTCAGAGTGCTAACAGCATTGGTGACCGCATTTCTGTGCTTGAGCCTGTACCAGGGTTCTATTTAATTTACTATTATAGGCACAGCCTTTAATTTCTTCCTGTCCTCTATAAGATGACAATATAGGACATGTACTTTTCTGGATTTCTCTTCCTTTGGACCTGCCTGCTCTTTAGTTTCAGGTCTTGCAACTAGCCAGCATCTTGCTGGAAAAATTACTTAGTATTTCTCTCTGAGCCACATGATAATTCTATTATTAATCCACAGTGGATATTCTTGAGGTACAAGGGAGCTTTGAAATAGGAATGACTATAATATAGCCAGTGGCAGTGAAGCCAGAATTAGTTTAAAATGCAGATTGGATTCAGTGGTAATAGTGTTAGGGATATGATGACACAAAAGTTTTATAATGTCCTAGTTCATATTATTATTCTTATTGGAAATAGTCACATCACCTTGGGAGTCTCCAGAAGGAGAGAAGTTAATGGAGGTATCTGACCACTTTGGATGCACCTGAATTTGCCAAATAGGAACTGCAAATTATTACAATAGATACATTAGCAAAGTTTCTTATTGCCTTGGAGAAGAGACAAATAGAAAGGGCCAAAATGGGCAGTGATATGAGCAAAACCTCTGAAAACCAAACATTTTCTTTCCTGGAGGTTTTTATAAATCATCCACACATATGTAATCACAACATTTTATGGCAGTGAGAGCACTTCTGAATGTATTTTTCTCAAATGAGAGCTTACAACTTCAACATGCCACATTTCACAGATCATATGCACTATTTTGGTGGAAGATTTATAGATATTTATCTGTTCTATTCTATCTTATCTATTTTTAAGACACCTACTTATTTTAATATATGCAATCACTCTAGCAAGACAGCTATATTAGAAACAGATCATATCATGAATGTAACAAAAACTGGAAGTAGGTTTAGGGCTGAAATTTTATACACTTAATTTAAGGTTATAATGGCTCTATGCTCCATATAGAATCCCATCTTAGAAGCAACAGTCTCTGTCCCCTACTCCTGCTGTGCCCAGTACATGGCTACTGAGACACATGCTCTTCTGATCAGGGTAAGTCCTAGACTTTGGCTATGTTGTGTGATTAGGAATAGGAATGTGATAGCACCAGGCTAACCAGGTAAGTTAATATTTTGGTGGGTAAGGTGACTGAGATAAAAGAGCCTCATAAATGGGTTGAAAATCATAAGTCTATGGAAATCTTTAGTACAAGAAGAAACAGTTGGTCTGAAGCAAAGCATTAGCCAGGGGTAGATTATGTTAATAATCATTACAGAGTCACTTTTAAAAGGGATATTGACATTGAAAGATTCTAAGGGCTAAAATGAAATCACTCTGACACACCAGCAGAAAACGAAGATGTGTGGATAAGTTTCCTTCTCATGCAGCTTTCCTCCTCTGAAGGAGAAGTCTACATGTTTTTTGCAGTTGTGATATCTGCCTCTGCTGAAGCATATGTGGGAACAAGAAAATCACTCGGTGCTTTCACAAATTTATTGTAAAAAACAAAATTACTGTGTCACAATGCTCCCATTCTGGTGATTTTTCCTGAGTCTTCCTGTGTCCCTGATACAGATTTCAGGGCATAATTTTCTTACGGGTGTTTCTCAGCTGCTTCAAGATTATGCTCTGGCCTGGCCAAGACACTACAGAGCCTTTCAGACACAATGCAGTTAAAGAAGTCATTGGCAAATCCCCTATTGCTAGTAAGTAGTGCACTGTGTATCGTCCCACCCAATCTCCATATTTTAACTATCAACAGCTTTTACTTCTCTGCTCATAACATGAGACAAATTTCCTCCCTCTATTTCATGCACAGGTATTAGAAGAGTCAAAATGGGTTGTAAAAGTAAATTAAAGAAAACTATTACGATTGCACTTGTCATTTCAAGAAAAGAATATTCACATGTACCCTTTTCAAACATGCTGAATGTACCATAAATGCTACTGTCGTGGTTTAACCCCAGCCAGCAGCCAAGAACCACACAGCCTCTCACTCACACCCCCACCAACGGGATGGGGGAGCGAATTAGAAGGATAAAAGCTACAAAAACTCATGGGTTGAGATAAAGACAGTTTAATAGAGAAAGCAAAAGCTGCACACACAAGCAAAGCAAAACAAGGAATTAATTCACTGCTTCCTGAAGACAGGAGGTGTTTAGCCATCTCCAGGAGAGCAGGGCCCATCACGCGTAACGGTTCCTTGGGAAGACAGACGCCATCACTCCAGATGTCCTCCCTTCCTCCTTCTTCCTCCCCCCTTATATACTGAGCATGATGTCCTATGGTATGGAATATTCCTTTGGTCAGTTTGGGTCCCCTGTCCCAGCTGTGTCTCCTCCCAATCTCCCATGCATCCCCAACTTCCTCGCCAGTGTGGCAGTACGGAAAGCAGCAAAGGCCTTGACTCTGTGTAAACTCTGCTCAGCAACAACAAAAACATCTCTGCATTATCAACTCTGTGTTCTGCACAAAACCCAAACATAGCCTCATACTAGCCTCTGTGAAGAAAGTTAACTCTACTCCAGCTCAATCCAGCACACTACTTAACTTCATTTAGCAGTACAAGAGGGCTAGTAGGTTACTCATATTCTTTTATGGCAGTCACTCCTCAAATATATACAACTCATTGCAAAAACAAGTCATAAACCCATTTCTTTGTGTACATCATATACAAGCAACGCGATCACTGTATGTTGCTATATAAATATCCTTTCTGTATTTAATGGCTCCATTGGACATATTCTTTGCTTCCTAGCTTCTTGGAATAAGGGCTGACTGAGGTTTTAGCTCCTGGCTGCATTAGTTTAAAACATACTCTTGATTTCCACCTTGGCTGAATGGCTCTCTGGGCCATAGTGGCTCGCAGTGGCAAGATGGACCAATGCATGGATTCAGGAGTGATTCCAGCAAAAGCTATTGAAATGTGTGCAAACTGAATTGTTTGGAATACAAAGCTGGGGCTTGAACATATAGTTTGTTTTTACTGATATTTTGTTGCTGCTGCTGAGACATAGCTTGTTTTTGTTTTTTTCACAAGCTTGGTAATGTCAGTGAACTACTAAGTGCTGGAGAAGAAATGAACCTTTTCTATTAAATAGGATGTGCAGAACTAATTGGTTTGAAATGCTTTAAAAATAAATTATTTGAACATGAACATCTTTACAAGGCTATGAAGTAACATTGCAGATAGTAATTTTTGAGGAGACTAAAGTAGGGTTTCTTTTTTAGTTTTCTGTTGCAAACAAAATCCCCAAAGATTTCAAGAAATACAGTCAAAAGAACTTCTTATCCACTAAGAACAAAGGCTCTCACATTGTCAAGAGTTGTTCTGAAAGCATAATTTATTTTTTAGAGTTAGGAAATTTTAAGCAAGTCAAACCATATCGCTGATCCGATCCTTTACAAGCTTGTGGTGAATGTTGAACACCAGTGTCCAGCCACAGCCCTCTGAAATCCTGGTCAGCACAAGGTAAGGAAGCCACAGCAATGCTAAAAAAGTCTGTGAAGACTACCATGTGAAGCAGACGGAGAGAACAGAATGTGTGCAATGAAAATGAATCGGTCAGCAAAGAAACCCAAAGAAGGTTAGGAAAACAATCCTTAATTAACAAAATTTCATAATAACTTGAACAGTTGTGCTGGGTTGGGTTTGTAGAGTTTAGGTGCTTTTTGGAGTATAGAGAAGTCTCAAAAAGGTAAAGGAAAGGGTGGATTCCAGTTTTTCATCCAAATACATATTTTGACTTCTTTGTATGAAGACCCCCAAAACTGTTAATCTGAAATCTGCTTCCTCCTGATTCATATGCAATCAGCATGCAAAAACTAATTGAACTGCATGTACTCTGATTTCATAATAAAGCTCTATTTAATTTTGCATGTAATGCAAAGTGTAGGTAGATAGAAATCCTTTTTAAAAAAACCAAAACTAATTAACAGCCAGTACTAACACTGGGAATTCTCTTACTATTGGTTAGGAATTTCTTTATGAGTATTACCTATATCCATCTATCTATCTATCTATCTATCTATCTATCTATCTACCTTTTTTCTTTTTGCAGTTTGGGATAAAGTCCTCATGATTCATCTACAGCCATATTGCACAGTTGTGAAAGGAAGACTTTTACACAAAAGGTCTTACACTTATAATCCAAGAACATTTGAAATAAGTCAAGTGTTAATTCCTACAACTCAAGATTTTCAGAGCTCCTCATAACACACTCAAAAGAGGCCAAATGGGCAGATTGCAATATGTATCTGTGCATGTGGGAATGTTCTGTACCACCACCTAGAAAGGAGGATTGAAACAATCTCAGCTTCATACCTAGCATTTTCTTATTTTTAATCTTCTGCATTAGTGTGTCATGAGCCAGTGTTAAACGCCAAGCCTGGACTACAGGAAAGAAACCCAGCACTTATTGAAATGAGGGACTTACTACACTAGGCAAAGAACAGGGCATGTGTCTTATAGGCTTTATTGTTATTGTTATAATTATTGTTGTTGTTAAAAGCCTATAAAATGCTTTGTACATACTATTTAGTAATAGTTCTGTGAGTAATGAGAAATAAAACAGCAATAACTTAATTATTAGCCTGCAAAATGTATG
The DNA here is from genome assembly GCF_000695815.1 of Acanthisitta chloris. Classification (NCBI taxonomy): domain Eukaryota; kingdom Metazoa; phylum Chordata; class Aves; order Passeriformes; family Acanthisittidae; genus Acanthisitta; species Acanthisitta chloris. The sequence goes on along the minus strand of NW_008652313.1, from coordinate 5,225 downwards.
ACACTTTTACTGAATTAACTAGCTGTCATATATTGGTAAGATCAAATTTAGTTAGTTTATTTCTGCAAAAATTCATATTGATTTTTGAGTAAGATACGTAAAATGAAAAATATTTTGCTTTAAACAGGTTCATTAGACTGTATATGACAAATATGAACGCTAAGGCATTCTTTGATACTTCTCATCATTAACTTTAAACACCATAAAATAATGTAAACTACAGGAAGAAGAGTTGAAAATATATTAATGTAGAAGATAGAAAATGAGAAATGTCTGCAAAACTAGCTCTGGGGAGAAGGAGGAAAAGATTTATTAGAAGAGATTTGCAAAGCAAGTATTGGCAACGGATTATCAAAAATATTCAATCAACTTTAAAAACAAATGTTTTCTCCCCTTGGACATCATCCAGTGACCAGGGCAAGTACAGACCCCTCAAAAGAGTTAAACCTCAGTATTTATCACACATATTATTACAAAACGTTCCTTTGTACTGCAACAATTTCCTGAAATACTTCGTATAATTACCTTCTGTGTTAGAGCAGTTTATCTTGTAAAGCCAAAAGATAAGGACTATTGCAGCTAAAAGAAACATTTCATGAATGGTCGAGGTTTTAATCTCATCTCCCCCTTCCAACTACTGTGGAATTCAGCTGTCAAAGTGAAGTGGCCTCACTTTCATATTTTCTTACGTTCCAACCTCAAACTATGCATGAACTCCTCACTATAACGGAATAGTTAAATAAGCTTTCTGCTTATTCAGCTATTTTAGTTTAAAAGTTTCTAGTACCAGCAAAATTTCTCAGGAGTAAATGCAAGCCACCTACACAGAAGGAAAATTAGCAAAATGTTAGCTACTAACAAAGCACACAGACAGTAGACTGTGTAGAAAGTTCATATTTACATTTTGCATATGAATGGGCATTCATGTATCCCTGAGGCTCATAATTTCATCATATTTCCACTTCTATTCTCTTGGAATGAGGAACACTTGGGGATATTAGAGGGAAAGCTATTATGAGAATTCTGTGATTTTTGATGCACTTTCCTGCAGCAGTTCTGAGTAAGACAAAAATGCTTTCTGGCTTGTCCATGCCTTGTTCTACAAAAGTCTGAGTGTCCCACTGGGTGGCCTTACATTTTGGTAAGAAGAATGTTGCATTTTATTCAAAGATTGTTAAATCTCATATCCTGATCGTGCGAGTGCCACTCGTACAGAGCATAAATTCATGTTTGGATCCAGAAAATACCACTCCTGGAAATTCTGCATGGCACTATAAATCCAGAGCAATGTCATAACTTTTCTGAAAGAAGTGATTTTCCTTCACTTTTACAGTTCAGAGGCTTTGCACAATAATTGACTGTTAAACTGTTAACCATTCTATTTCTGGTAGTAACAGCTGACTTTGGGACTGGTCTTCTCACAGTCAGGGAAGATGATCTGAAAAAAGTCTCTCACTCTCTCTCTCTCTCTCTCTGTGTGTGTGTGTCTATATATACTCGTTGTTTCCATATTGTGATAGAGGGTATGCTTGACAATTTTCATTATGATAAATCCTCTGCTGAACTTTTTCAGATGAATCTCCTGTTTCTTAATTTGTAGAAGCCTTTCTTAGAGCACCCTGCTGGCAGCTGAAGTCACCATATTTGCACAGATAGTTCATGCAAATGCTCAGGTATTGATTTTTCCCTTGAGAATTCTAGACATCACAGGATATGTGTCTTGATGACCAGTCAGTTCTGATGTTCATGGCAGGGCTGTTCATTGGTTACCTTAAACGTCTTTTCATTTGTTATCTGGTCTGCATTTTCAGTCTTGCTGGTGGACACAACTGGTTAAAGGTGATCTAGAGACTATGGTTCTACTGGTATAAAATATTTCCTCATAGAACTCAATTCCACACTGAGGGAAACTTAACCAATACAATATAATAGAATGCAGATATTAAATATATAATCAAATGAATTGAGAAAACTTACTTACATGTATCCTTGGTAAGTGTATTGAGCATCCAGTATTTCTATACCATTGTTTCTTAGATAGTTTGATGCATGTACTTAAAATGTACCTGTAAGGATAGGTGGTGTAGACCCCTATCCATAAATATTACTTCATTCATAATGGGTACCTTACTTATCATATCTATTACTTTTACTTGACTGGTCAACACAATACTGTGGCTGATGACAGGCCACGTACCAAAAATATTTAATTTCAGCTAATGAATATCTAAAGATTATCCTAGTTATGTACTTCTAATGGTTCTTCTTAAAGATTCTAAAGTGAGTGGTGAATATTAGTTAAATAATGCCATGTTTGAAAGCAATTGTATGCAAGAAAAAAATCAATTACTCCTTTACAGAACTGCATACCAGTTATAAAAGAATTAATGTTTATTTATTTGCTACCAAGAATCAGAAAGAAAAATGGTAATTTTATGATGCTACCTGCTGTCAAGGCGTAAGCTCATGAGGGCCAGATTTTATGTTTTCATCCAGATTGATCAAATATCTTGGTACACAGCTGCTGCATGCTTGATGAGAGGGAGAAAGGTTTCCCCCCAGCTAGCCACAAAAAAGAGGTATGTTTATCTAGAAGCATCTGCTAATGCAACAACCAAAACACTGCCAAATACAGAAAATAAGACTGGGAGATATCTTGAGACTGAAGGCACTGAGATGCATGTTAGGGGTTTCTCTAGTATGTTCTTAAGGGACTGAAGTATTTCACAACTATGCCAGGCAGTGTGCTCAAGTCTTTCTTTTTCTTACCTTTTCCTAACATCTTAATCTTGCCTTTCTTGTTGCACTTTAGGCTCATTGCTTCTTGCCATCTCCACCACAGACTTAGAGAGAACTGCAGAGGCAAAACTACTTAAGGTTTCTCAGTGTTTCCTTATGCAAGAACTTTTCCACACTTCTGGGAACTCTGACTGTCATGCAAATACCCTCCAGCTGGTGGTCTATAGGCCTCTCATTTTTCAGTTTCTGAAAGAGATGACACCTGTCCACTGCAGAAATATAGAAATGCTTTCTTCTTTATATCCTATTTGTTCTGCAATTCTTTATAGATATTTGCATCTGTTCATGAAGGATTGCTAGGTCAGTAACTCTCTATAGTTTTCAAATGGATGATTTTTAAGTGTGAATGGCTTCATCTCACTTAAGTTTTCCTGTTTTAAGAATCTAAAACCTAAGGTAGTTTTCTAGAATCCCTGTTTAGTCGCTGTAAACAAAGCCTCTAACTACATTTTTCATAATTGCTTCCAAGTTAAGCTGAATTTTGGCTAGACTGTTCAAGGGCTAGCTGTTCTACTGAAATGGTACTTTTGTGGCAACATTTACTATAATTTGGATTGGTGGATGTGAATTGATGTTGGCTGGATGCCAAGGTCCCAGCAAAGCTGCCCTATCACTCCCCTCCTAAGCTGGAAAAGGTAGAAAAAAAGGCACATGGGTCGAAAGAAGGGCAGGAGGGGTCACTCACCAGTTTCCCTCATGGGCAAAACAGACTCAGTCTGGGGAAAAAAGTTATTCTAATTTATTGCCAATGAAATCAGAGTAGGATAATTAGAATGGAGGTTATGATTCATCACATCTCCACTGTTTCTTCCTCCTCAGGAAAAGGACCCCACACACTTTTCTTCTGCTCCAGTGTAGGATCCCTCCCATGGGAGACAGTTTTCCATGAACTTCTCCAATGTGATTCCTTCCCATGGGCTGCAGTTCTTCAAGAACTGCACCACAGTGGGTCCCTCTCATGGGTTGTAGTCCTTCAGGAACAGACTGCTCCAGTATAGATTACAAGTCCTTCCTGCAAACCTGCTCCAGTGTGAGCTCCACTCTCCATGGGGCCACAGGTCCTGTCAGGAGCTTGCTCCAGCATGGGCTCCCTATGGGTTCACAGTATCCTTTGAGCATCTACCTGCTCCAGCATGGGGCCCTCCAGGGGCTAAAGGTGGATATGTGTGCCACTGTGGCCCTCTGTGGCTCATGATGGTCTGCTGCACAAGCTGCACAGGAATGTCTGCTCCAGCACCTGGAGCACCTCCTCCTCCTCCCTCTGCACTAACCTTCTCTCTCTGCAATTTGATCCCACACAATAACTGTCCCCTTCTTAAATATGTAACTGCAGAGGCATTACCACTGAGGATGATGGACTAGGCCTTGGGCAGTGGTGGGTCTGGTTTGGAGCCAGCAGGCATTGACTGGGGAATATATAGGGAAAACTTCTAACGGCATTTAACAGAAGTCCCTGTAGCTCTCCCGCTGCAAATCCTCGACACCTAAAGGGAATAGAGTGGATTATAAGGTAGGTGGATATTTGACCGGACCACTAGACTCAATGGCTTGTGATCAGCTGTACAAAGCATGTCTGGTATCTTGTGTTTAGTCAGTGATAAGTCAGTTAGAGCCGATACCAATTTAACATGTTTTTCAATGAACTCAGAGATGTGATAGAAGCATTCATAGATAATTTAGAGATGATAAGAAATTAAGGGAGCAGTCAATAAGATGGAAGGCAGGACTGCTATTCATAGAGACCTCAGCAGGGTGGAAAGATGGTCTAAAACCTTTCAAAGTTCAATGAGGTGCCAAATCTTACTTTTGGGAATAAAAATCCCACTCACCAGTACAGGCTGTGGTCCAACTAATCAGAAAGTAGTTTTGCAGACAAGGAATTTGGGTCCTGTTGCAAAAAAAGACAACAGCTTTCTGGACAATTTCAGCAAGTGTGCAGCCAGCATGTTGAAGGAAATAATTCTTTCTTTCTAATTGTCTCTTGTGTGAACACATCTGGAGCACTGTGTCCGCACATCTCAGTGGATTTTGTTTCCTCAGGAAGGAGCAGGTTATTAAGAGATGGGGAAGAATGACCTGTGTAACCTCCAAACAGCAGATTTTGGCAGAACACACAGAGTAAAATACGTTATAGGATACCATGAAAGTTATTGCTGATGCAATGAGGACTAACTTACATCTTGATCACTTTTTATCTCTATTTCCCTCTCAAAATGTACAAAAATTAATTTATCAACAGATTTGGATATAGATTTGTTAGAAGGGTTATGATGTTGTAGATATATCATATGTATTAGTTATGCAATAAATACCTAACAACTCAGATCACTGTCTTATTCTGAATTCTGTAGTTTAGAAATTAATTAATAGAATCGTAGAATCAACTGGGTTGAAAAAGGCCTCAAAGATCATCGAATCAAACCCTA
>NW_008652312.1:0-1668 GCF_000695815.1 Acanthisitta chloris | reverse complement strand
CATCTCCCAGTATCAAGCACTGGCTGGCTTGCTCCCCTTGACTGTCATGTCCAAGATGTGTAGCCAAGCAAATGTTGGAGCAGAGAAGGATAATCAGAGAGTGCTATTTATTTGCCTGGAGAAACAAAGAACACTTAAAAGGCAAATGTTTCACTTAGAATTCTTTCTCATGAGCACCTGAGGAGGTCACACAGACAGGAGAAGACATGGGGACCTTGAAGCTAGCTAAATTCTTCATAGTCTTTTTGAATTGGGCTCTCAACTTTACACAGCCAAGGCTGGTGATTTCCAAAGAAGCACCTGCCAGTGGAGGTGGGGCTTGCACAGGCTGTATGCAAATAGTATGCAGGAGAGGGAGGTTGAGAGAAGACATTCCAGATGATTTGCTTTCCATGGTGGCCAGGTAACTGTTCTGTTATTTTGCAGAAATTGTAATCTGAATGCAGGTTGAACAAAGTGTCTGGCTTTGCCTCATGGTGTTGAAGGCTGTCTTCTGAACCAGGCTTCAGATGGAGTTGAAGTTCCTACTTCCTTTATGCACTGATGAAGCTGCATGTGAGTTTAACTGGAGTATTGTGTTCTTGTGTCCTGTTTAATATGTCTAAAGGCAATATGGTTATAGCAGCCTGGAATACACAATATAATAGTGCACAGAACAATAATAGAGGTAACTGCTATTTTGATGTATAGATCCATTGTCCTCCATGAACACCAGCAATTAGAGGGCCATCTGCTTAACACTGATGGCAAACAGAAAAGAAAAAATGAAAAATACACATAATTTGGAGGTGGCCTACTCAGAGTTAATAAAAGGAAAACTAAAACAAGTTCAGGTCTTAGAATGTCTTTGCCTGGCTCTGTAGGGAATTAGGCAGAGCATTCAGACTTGCTGTATGGAGAGGTCATCATAATGTGTCATTTTGGCTTTCTAGTCCATTAAGAACTAATTGGGACAGTGGGGGATGTTAAAGAAAAGGATATAAAACTCGATCTCTGTAGGTTTCCTCTGGCTCCCCAGAATAAATAAGAGGTTTGCCTGTAGAGGTGGATGCTAAGAGCAGTGATTTTCTTGGTAAAACTCTTGAGGAACACTGCACGTCATTCACTTCTCAGATGACATAAGTACCGGGATCACTTTCTAGTTGTTCTCTGGTTTTGGGTTTGCTGTCTGCAGGGGTGGGGGGTGGCTGTGAGAGGAAGGGGCAAAACCCTTGCAGGAAAAAAAAAGCTGCTACAGCATCTGAAGAGGCTTTGATTGGAAATGGATGTGGAAACGCAGTGGTGATTTCTTGTGAAAGCTGTTCCAGGGGGATGAGCAACCGAACCTCCTCCGTGTAGGTAGAGGCTCTGCATCCTCTGGCGATGGGAAAGTCCTAAGGATGATGCCGCATCCTCTGAGCTGCAGAACGACGCAGGGAATCCCCTCTTTTCCCCTTTCTGAAGAATGGCGAGGCGGGGGGGATGTAAAGGTGACTTGGGAGTATTCGGCGGAGGGCAGAAGAACAGATGCAGTAGTTGCCAAGGAAGGGAAAACGAACGCCAGCCTATGAAAAACTTGCCCCGTGCGGGCGAGCCGAGGGGGCCGCAATGAAGAGGTGGCGGGGGTCTCGGCACGGCGTGGGCCGAGGAGGTCCCGCGGCTGCAGGCGCCGCTGTAGGGGGAGGACAA
>NW_008652311.1:0-7377 GCF_000695815.1 Acanthisitta chloris | reverse complement strand
CGGTGCCGGTGCCGGTGCCGCTGTCCCCGCGCGGGCTGCACCTCATGCTCCTTTCCCGCAGGGAGAAGGAGCGGGAGCAGCTCTCTGCCTTACGAAAACACCACGAGGAAGAGATCCATCACCACCAGAAAGAGATCGAGCGGCTGCAGAAGGAAATCGAGCGCCATAAGCATAAGATCAAGCAGCTTAAAGATGACTAAGCTGGTGCTGCTCTTGAATGTGCATGGCCAGTGCCGATCGTGGTATAAAACGGCACTGGAGACTGTGTGTTTTGGCCAACGTAATCCAAATCCATCCAATTGTACTGTGGTCTGCAGGAATGTCAAATAAACTACTCAGTCTCACTTTTCTGCTCGGTAACTGCTTAATGAAAACAAAACCACCCTCTGTCATTGTCCTTCCAAAATAAGGACATCCTCTGGAGTAGGCAGGTCTGTACAGGACTTCACTATTGGCCTTGGATTTATTTGAAAGCAATGCCCATCTGTGCCCAGTGAGATAACTCTGCAGTTAAAGCTGCAAGAAGAGTTGGGAGGAAATGGAGGAACCCATTCACAGAGAAATAACTTTGTCCCTGTAGTGACTCCACTGAGCTAGCAGAGGTGTTAAAAATAAGGTTCACTTGTTGCACTTTAGGGACATAAACTGAGGGAGAAAAATACAATTCTAACACAGATGTGACCTATGGTCGTTCAAGTTCCTGGGGCAAGATAGCCAAGATACTTCCACAGGAATGTTCTTTCCATGATGACTTTTAATTACCCACTGGGGTTTTTTTACTGTCTCTAGTTCTCTGTGTTCCTTAGTTAAGTCCCTTTCCAAAGAAGGATGGATTAATTTTGTGCATTTCAGTCACTTTCTGTGACTTTAATGTAAGAAATCCATCATAAAACACACAGCAATTGACCTACTGAAATAGTGTGGCCTTACAGCACTAAGCCCTGACAAGAAGGGGATTTTCTGTAATAGGGATGGGCAGGTAAGAAAACAGCCTTTCCTTCCACACCTGCACTGTCCTATGTGTAGATCTGTCTGGCCAGGCAGATTTGCAGCACAGGTGGAATCAGTGTGTGCTATGGGGGTGACCTGGGTGGGTATGTGCCTGGAACTGCCCTGGCTGAGAGAGCAGGAGGCAAGTGGTGCCTTTGATGTAGAAAGTTGTTTGCCAAGGGTGTGACTGGCTGGCTGAAGGTGTCCCAGTTTCTCCTGTTATGTCCCCGGTCAGCTGCTCCTCTTGGGCCACTTTCACCCGAGGAACACTGCAGGTGGTGGTTTATCTTGTCTCGGAGTAAGTGACAGCACTGTCACCCTGATGCCCTTAGAAGCTCCTCTGATGAAGATGTCACCTCTGTGAACAGCCCTGGAGGAGAGGCTATGCTTTGTGTTTAGTCCATGGGAGATGGTGTTGGGTTGGGCTGTGCTGAGGTTGTATACAGAGCTTCTCTCTGGGCTTTGTCCCTTTCAGTCGGGGCTGATTGATAAAATTTTAGCATCTGCCCCTCCCCACCTCCCTGAACCTGGTGGGAAGAACTGTGTCATGAAAAGCAATATACAGGTTTAGGTTATAGCACTTTAAAAATCCAAATTTTTGCCCATTTGGGAATTTTTTGTCTATACTATCTGTCAGCCTGTCAGACTTCCCCCAAAAGCTGTGGAGTCACTAGTGAGATGTCCCCACTGAAGACCAATTTCTTGGCATCACAGCTACAGTGGACTATGGAAGAGCTGAAACAGATCTTAGGACAACCCTGTATGCTGTATGATGAGGGTCTGAATTCACAGCTCTGTGATTTACTCTGCATTTTTGTGCACCACTGAAATTCTAACCATGCCATGTAAGCTGAGACACAGAACCTCTGCCCAAGTGGCTGCAAGGGGGGAAATTTGCTGTGAGACTCTGGTAGTGCTGTGACTTGGGCCTCTGTGATCTACCTTGTCACAGGGAGAGGCATTACAAACCCTCTGGAGTCCCCAGTACCTTGCTACACTGCAGAGCTTTCTTGCCCATCAGCAGTGTCTGAAACATCTCTCTTTGATCATGTTGCAACTCCACCACCTTCATGGGGCTCCTACCCTGGTAGATGTGCTGGTCCCTTACCAGTGTTCAGCAGCCCACACCACTTTCTGGAGAGGAACAGCCAGTGACCCTGCCCTCCTGTCAGGGTATGGCAGTGGAAGGACACACAAGACATGCAGCTGTAGGTCTGATGGAGCAGTTGTGCTGGGAGAAACTCCTCTCAGCAGTGCTCTGACTGGCACTCAGTGGTTACAGGGCCCACAAACTGGCTGCTGGAGAGGCTGAATGGATTAAGGATGCTGCATAAAGCAGAGGGTCTCCCTCCTTCTGGCTCCTCTCCTCCCTTCCACTGTCTCAGGCATGTTGGGGGAGTCGTTCAGCCTGTTACCTCAGCAGCTGGTGTTTTCCTTCTGAGCCCAGGGGATCTTTGCTAGGTTAGCAAGGTGAATGCCTTCTGGAGTCCAAAAGTGCAGGGTTTGTGGTGTCTTCTCCTACCCCTTGGCAGGCCCTTTGCTAAATTAGAAAGGTCTCTACTTTTATCCAGCTGACATGGGAACTGACTTTGCAGCCATCCTCCCACCAGGAATCCCACTTGGCTGTGAACACTGGTGCCTTAGGTAATGTCTGATCAATTTGTCCTCAGGATGAGGTTTCTTTACTGTGAACAACCCACTGACTTCCTCTTCCAGGGGGTCCCAATAACCTAAATCTCCCTGAAACCCGTTTGCTGTAGTTTAATGCTGGTGACACCCTGGCTGTTCCACAGGCCATCCACACAGGCATGACTTTATTTGGTGGTGCAAATATCTCTACCTAGCAAAAGTCCCCTCTCCTGAACTTGTCTCCTGAAATCACCTCACCCACTCACCTCTTGCACTGACTCCTGAGTTGTCCAGGTGCAATTCTGTGAGCAGCTTACAAGAGCTCCCAGCACCCCTGGTCACAGCACCTCAACCCTTTTCTTGTGTTGGTTCTGGTGCTCATTAAAGCCTCAGACTCAATTGCAGAAATGGCTTTTCCTATTCCCTGAGGTTAGCAGGAAAAATGAGTTTCTGTAGTGTCTGATCACTAACAACGGTGGCTCAAGGTAAATGTTCAAGGGGGACCTCTGTTTTTTGGCAAGGGAGATGTTAAATCATCTTGTTTTGTATAGTTTCATCATCAGTGCATCTCTTCAGAAGTGGGGTTTTTTCCCCTTCTATTGAACTTTGAAGTGTCTCTGCAGTAAGTTACCAAATGACATGGATGTTGCTTGCTTCTGATCCTGTGGCACAGCAGTTACACGTGAATGTCCTGGGTCTGGGGGGTGTGACCAAGGATTTTCTCCCCATTGGAGTGAGAAGTGCAATAACACCAATTTGCAGGCTTGTAACGTGTTTTTTTCTGCAGCTCCTCTGACAGTGCTTATGATAAGAACCATAAGAGATGCAAGACATCTGAGTCCGAGTTGCAGACAGATCTCTTACCAGAAGTATTTCAGCTACGAGGTAGCAAAAATGCTTAAAGAGAATTTAAGATACATTTGGTCTGACAGATGTTCCATCCCAGGGTTTGGTGTTCTGGAGATCACTGCAGCAGCACAGGGCTCCTGACAAATGACATGAGCATTTGTGTGAGCTGCAGCAAGCTCTACTTGGGCTCAGCCACCACTTCTAGGGTCATGGATGGAGAGGTGCCAGCCAGGGACAGTTGCTGCAGGACTCCAGAACAGGAATGCTGGGGAGTAAAACAAGATTACACCTCAGACCTTGGTGCCTGCTGTGAGGTTAAGAAGGCACAAGCTGTCAAGAGACCTGCCTGGGACTCCCCCTCAGTCCAGTGCAACTCAGAGGACAGGGCTCCGTTGTCTTTTGCAAGCTACGAACTGCCAGCTACCCCCAGGAGTTCTGGTGCAGAGCAACCAAACCCCAAAACTGATATCTGAAAGGCTGCAAGGACAGCACTGAACTCGGGTGGGAGCCCACAGAGGAGCTCATTGTTCTGGGTTTCCTCAATGGCTCTGGAATGGCATGACCAGCCCCCCACCCCCAATCCCACAGGCACAGGGGCACACAAAGGAATGGATTCTTCCTGCCAGCTCTGCTGCATTCTGGTTATTCACTTGTTCCTCAGGGCTGCACTGACCTGGTTCACAACTCCCTGACTCACCACAGCCACCTACAGCACAGCTCCATGGAGAAGGAGCTTCACTTCTTGAGTGCAGCATTTATGTCTTAATGAGGCATTTATCCTTCCTCACTCCAGATCCTCTGTCCACACTGTGCTTCTACAGGCCATGGCCCAACACTGCTTGGCCACTGCAGGAGCAGCAAAAGTGCACAGAAATTGCCAAGAATCCTTGGCTCAGGGATGGGGACAGAAGTGACAAGAAAGGAAAGTGAGATCCAAGACCTTTAGCAATCTGGTTTGAGTGCAAGGTGCCCAGTTGGGTCTCTCTGGGTCTTTTTGTCATGCTTGTCCTCTCCACTCCAGAGCAGATAAGGGGAATGAGGCAGGACAAAAACAAAGCATATACATATTTTTCCCCAAAATGAAATGCCCTGGCTATGTGTGAGGCAAAATAAGCACATGCACAGTGGAATACCAGCAGCATGACCTCTGTAGGCAGAAACTGTCCTGCTGTAGAGGCAGTGGAACACTAGAACACACTGAAAATGTTCATGAAGTTCCTCACTGATAAGTAAAACCTGAAGATTAAGACAAACCTCCACTCCCTGAAGCCTGGGCTTCAGCAAACACATAAGGGCTGCACACAGAGCACCAGAGCACGAGGTGTCTGCTGGAGGCAGGCACATCACCCCGAACTGTTGCAGACGTCACTGTAAATGTCAAGACACAGGATATGTGACGATAGCAAAACTTAAATTCCAATTTTTTTTCATCATTTCTACAGTGCTTCTTTTATACTCTTTTTCACACACTGTGTACACACCATGTTAATTACCTATTGGTCAGTGATGTGGTAATGCTTAATTTATTGGTTAGCAGTTGTTTATATGTGCCCTCATTAACTATTCCAAAACATTCTTTTCGACATCTTCTTCATTCCTCTCAGGATGTTTGCCTCGTTATTCTTACAAACTACAGACTACAGCAGAATCAACTGTCATCTTGCTGCTGATGTGGACACCAAGGACCTTCAGTGCAAGCCTGGAAGAGGAGTGGCAGACTGACAGGAACAGGCTGAGCCTCAGCAAAGCACAACTTCTGGCCACTAAAAATATAAACAGGTTGCAGATAAATACATAAAGCTGTGGAGAAGCTGAATTCCTTCACCTCTGCTCTGGCCTCTCACAGGAATGCTCACCTTTCTCCGCTGCAGCACCACAGCTGCTGAGGGAGAGCGAGGCAGCTCCCTGCCAGCAGCCAGGCTGGCCCTTCTGTGGCACCCCACCCCTAAGCAGGGGAAGCACCTAAAATTTGTAAATGTTCATGGTGGAAAGGAACAACAAAAGTCAGAGGGTCTGCAAACAATCAGACACTTTACACACTTAGCATGGAAACTGGTCTATTAGTCCCTGACATGCTATGGAAGCACAGGGCAGTGGGTTTGGGTAGAGGCGCAGGGTAAAGAGAAGAGAGAAATTAATAGGAGGGCAGATGCATTAAAGGAAGAAAGACAGAAAGGGAAAAAGGAAGAGAGAGGGAAAAGAGAGGAAAAGGTAAGAGGAAAAGGGAGTCCTGATTCAGCATCAATCCAGCTGATGGGATGTTGATCCTGGCTTCAGTGTTGATCCACATGATGAGATGTCCAGGGGAAGCCCCATTGGCTTGGGGGGTATCTTTTATGGACAGATTCCTCCACTCCTGAAAGACGTTTCTCACTCTCCATAAGCTGTTCTCATCCCCAGGAGTTCTAACAAGGATGATTGCCCCAGACAGGCACTGTCCTATCTCCCCATGGCCCTTCTGCAGCCAAATCTTGTTCCTTCTCACTGTGTTAATATCAGCAGTCCTTGGTTGGCTCCACAGCCATCGGTTATTGGTGTTTGAGACATGCACATCAGCCCCTTATTAAAAACCAGGAGCTGTTCAGCCAACACTAGGTCCTGGGAACAGACAGTGCTCCTGATAGGCTCAGGAAGGGCTCAGTCCAGGTGCAGTTCATTAAGGCTGATGCCTAATGAGTATTTTTCAGATCACAATGCAGCTCGGGGTGAGGGAGATACACCACCACCATCCATCCTGTGACTAAAGTCAACTTCTCTGGGCCTCTACACCTGCTATTGTAGGGCTTCAGGGATAGTCCCTGCCCTCCCAGAGTGATGTAAACAGCTCCTGTAGCACAGGTTAACTCTCTCCTGGGTTCCAGGATGGTTTTTGTTCTGCTTTGCCCAGGACTAAATCAGTTCTCGTGTGTACCTGTTTAGCTCCAACCAGAGAGAGCAGTAACTACACTCATTTCAGGATTTCCTAGGAAAAATTTAACATTACTCTTATCTCAGAGCACCTAGGGCCTCCTTTCAGGCTCAGCTTGCTGTTTGGTGCTGCAGTAACACAACTACCTGCAGGCTATAGTTTGTTCCTGGCTAGAGGTGTCCAAAGTTCAGATCATTTTAGGCTAATGCTGTAGCACAGAGGCCACAGAACAAAAGCACACACAGAACCCTGGGGGGAAGTTGCTGCAGATACTCTGGAAATTACTCTCAATGGATTACACTGCAAGACTGTACATACAGACACTTTGCTATAGCCTCATGATGTTGACAGCTGACAGGACATGTCATTATGCTCCATAACTCACTCCTGGACACTAGCATAAAACATTTAAGGGCTTTGCAGGACATTTATTAAGCACCACTAAAGATGCTCAGCTCCCTCAATTCCTCTCAGTTTTTGTGCTGCAAGAACTCCTTAAACACATCATTCCTAACTCCCAGTAAAATAAACTGCTGCAGTGACCCAGGATGAACAAGAAAATGACAAATTGCACCTCCTTCCCTCTCCAGACAGCAGACCCTTCCTCCAGCACTGCAGAGCTATCTCTGCTGCCAAGGCTGGAGAGGGAAGTCACTGAGGCAGTGCCAGTTTCACAGGGGAAACAGCACACCTGCCACCTGACAGGCTCAACCAGACAGACTGAGCACCTCCAGCATCTGCAGGAGTTTGTCTCCAGCTCTGGATGGGAAACACTGGACACACATACCATTTTCACCCATGCTCCACAGTAACAGTGGTGTGATGTCACCCACAGCTGACATCCCACAGAGGCGTTTTGTGGTGGTCCTGGAAGCAGCTCCTAGGTGTGAGAGCTGCTGCTGTTCGTGTACCAGGCTGCAGAAGGACAGTTCACACGCACACAGGGGTGTTCTCACTGCACAGAGCCCAGCCCCGCCTGAAACCCACACCACACACCGGGG
>NW_008652310.1:0-1369 GCF_000695815.1 Acanthisitta chloris | reverse complement strand
GTCATCCCTCTCCCCCCATGCTCTCCATCCTCCCCATACCCCTCTGTACCCCCCATATCGTCCCATCTCCCCCCATGTCCCCATGAGTGCCAGGAGGCAGCACAGTCACCCAGGTGTGCCCAGGTGTCTCAGCTTCCAGTGCCCCAGGTGAATCCCCATGTCCCTAGTGTCCCCATACCCTGCTGAGTGCCAGGAGGCAACACAGTCACCCAGGTGTGCCCAGGTGCCACAGCTTCCAGTGCCCCATGTCCCCAGTGTCCCCTCGTGTCCCCATACCCTGCTGAGTGCCAGGAGGCAGCGCAGCCGCCCAGGTGTGCCCAGGTGCCTCAGCTTCCAGTGCACCAGGTGCTCCCAGGCGAAGACGAGGAGGCTCAGCCCCATGGCCACCAGCAGCATGTAGAACACTCCAGCCATGTTGTCGATGTCCAGTTTGCTGCTCATCACCTCCAGCTTCTCCTGGTGACAGATCCCTGAGAGCCACAGCCGCTCCAGCATCTCGATCTCGTCTGGGGGATGTGGCACAGGGTTAGGGGGGTGGTGTGGGGGCATCTTGGTGTTGGAGTGTCATCTAAGGGGCTTGGAGGAGGTTAGAGTGTCATCTCAGGGGGTTTGAAGGTCATCTTGGGGGGCATTTCAAGGTGTTAGAAGTGCATTTTTGAGGGTTAGAAGGGCATCTCAGGGGGGTTGAGGTCATTTTGGGAGACTGGGGGGCATCTTGGGGGTTGAGAGGGTCACTTTGATGGGTTAAAGAGTCATCTGGAGGCTTGAGGGTCATCTAGAGGTGTTAGAGGATCATCTCAGGGACTTAAGGGTAAGCTCAGGATGTTGGGGATCACATTGTAGGGTTGGAGGTCACCTTAAACAGCTCCAAACACCCCTCAGGAGTCCCAAAACTCTTCAAGAATCCCCCAAACCCATCATCTTCTAGGAGCTGGAGCAGAGCCACATCCATGGGTCACTTCCAGTGGGACCCTCATTGCAGGGTGATGCCATAGGGACCCCAGGATGCCCCAAACTGCCCCCAGCACCCTCCAAAATCCTTCCAGGACCCCCCAAACCCACCATCCCCCAGGAGCTGGAGCAGGGCCAGGTCCTTGGGTCACTTCCAGTGGGACCCTCATTGCAGGGTGATGCCATAGGGACCCCAGGATGCCCCAAACTGCCCCCAGCACCCTCCAAAATCCTTCCAGGACCCCCCAAACCCACCATCCCCCAGGAGCTGGAGCAGGGCCAGGTCCTTGGGTCACTTCCAGTGGGACCCTCATTGTAGAGCAGTGCCATAAATCCCCCAGGGTGCCCCAAACTGCCCCCAGCACACCCCAAAATCCTTCCAGGACCCCCTAAACCCACCATCCCCCAGGAGCTGGAG
>NW_008652309.1:0-12418 GCF_000695815.1 Acanthisitta chloris | reverse complement strand
CGCTGCCGCGCTGCCCTGCCCGCCGGGCCCCAGCAGGTTGCGTGGGGAGCAGGGGGCAGCGGGAGGGAGTTAGTCCTCGCGTTCGCGTCTGTGTTCTTGAAAGAGGTGCGGGTCTGAGGAGGGACCTGAGGTGCTGTTCGGGCCGGACTAGAGATCACAGCCTGTAATCCGCGCTGGTGAGACCCACCTGGAGTGCTGCGTCCTCCTCTGGGGTCCTCAGCAAGGGAAGGGCATTGACCTATTGGAGTGGGTCCAGAAGACGGACACCAAGATGATAAGGGGGCTGGACCTTATCCTGCAAGGAAAGGCTGAGGGTATTGGATTTGTTCAGCCTGGAAAAGCTTAGAAGTGACCTAATTACACTATCCAGTGCCTGAAGGGAGACTACAAGAAAGATGGAGAGAGACTAATTACAAGGCCGTAGTGATGGGACAAGGGTGAATGGATTCAAATTGAAAGAGAATAGGTTTAGATTAGATATTAAGAAAACAATTCTTACTGAGGAGAGGTGAGAGTAGTGAGGCACTGGTCCAGGTTGCCCAGAGAAGTTATGGATGCTCCATCCCTGGAGGTGTTCAGGGCCAGGTTGGATGGAGCTCTGAACAACCTCTTCTAGTTGAAGGTATCCCTGCAAGGGGGTTGGAACTAGATGATCTTTAAATTTCCTTTGAACTCAAACCATTCCACGATTCTATGATCCAATGGAAACCTGGTGAGCATGGGCACCGTGAATGTCTCAGTGGTGTTGCAAACATTTAGTGTTTAATTTGAGATTAACTTGGGATATTTACATGGACAGTTATTAAAATAGATGGACAGTTATTAAAACAGACAGTGTGTTAGTTGGAGTTGGTGGCATGCTTTGTACTATAACCTATCTTTAATCCTTAATTTAAGATGCTGGGATTGGGTTCAGGGAAGGAGAAACCGTGTGTGTGTGTGTGTCTACATATATATGTGTAGATACAAAGTGTGGTACTGATGTTGCTTGGCCATGTCCTGCTTTCATGTTCCAGGTTACATCTTTCCCAGGAGTGGCTGTTTGCTGCTTCAGCACATCCTCCACTAATGAACACCCAGAACATGGAAGATTAGTTTATAAAGGACATTTGGCAAAGACAGTTTTAGGTATGTGACTTGAGATGATTTATATTGCCTTTGTTTGTTTGTTTGTTTAACAGTGTGTAGTAACTTTAAAACAGAACATTTTAAAAGTTGACAACGTCCTTTCCAGCTTTACCAAAACTTGGATCATCTGTCCAATAGTAAAAGCAAAGTGGTAATGGTGCTTTGTTTCTGCTTCTGGGGCACTGCCCAGAGTAATTCAAAACTACCTTCCCCGCAACCTGCCAAGCGGACCGGGTCCTTACACAGCTTTGCCCTCCTTATCCACCCCTCTCTGCTTCCTTGACTCCTCCCTTTCTCTGCCCTTTTCTCCTCCCCAATTAGGAGCCAGCTCCAGTGGTTTATACTCCTGGCTCCCAGGCTTGCCCTGCCTGTGAACAGACTTGGGTTACAGGTGCTGTCAGCTAGCTCACCTTGGCCTTGCCTTGCTTTACTGATGCAGTTTCCTGGGTCCTGCTGTTCCTGTCAGGTTCCTCTCCCCAGAATTACCCCAACGCTTCCTGCGAATGTCTGGGAAGTGTGGCCACTTCTCACATTGGTCCCCATTCTCAGTGTTTCTGCTTCTCCACTCAGGTGTGCAGGGAGTTCTGTGCCTGTCTGTAGCCCCTCAGCCTCCTTGGGTTTCTCTTGCAACCTTTGGGGTGCATTACCCAGCCCAGTAACCAACAAAGAGGAGCTGTAACTGCTGTTTACATTCTGAGTTCTTTGAAATGCATTGTCTGTAACAAGACTTTGTTGGTTTTGAACAGTTAATAGCAACCTTCCAGTACCTGAAAGGGGCCTACAGAGAAGCCAGAGAGGGACTCTTTGTTAGGAACTGCAGTGACAGGACAAGAGGCAATGGATACAAATTGAAGGAGGGAAAATTTAGGTTAGATATCGGGAAAAGTTTTTTACTGTGAGGGTGGTGAGACACTGGAAAAGGTTGCCCAGGGAGGTTGTAGAAACCCCCAGCCCTGGCAGTGTTCAAAGACCTGGTGAAAAGCAAAGCCACTGGATGATTGAAATGTGTCTTAACATATTTGTCACAGCATCTTAGACTCCTGGTTCTCACCATGGCTTAAGGGCTGTGAGTGGTCCACAGAACTGGTTACTGTCTTTCAAGCCACATTCAGGATAGATGTGGGAGACTTAATGTGGTATAACTCAGGTTTTTTAAGCTCTATGTGGTGGGACACCATGCAGGCTTCTTTGTAGTGCACACTGAACATCAAGAATGGTTGTTGATAAGGAAGGAAATTCCCAGTGTGGATACCTGAGATGATTACCATTATGTGTGTCCATGAGTGGAGTCCAGTTCCTTTAGAAATCAGACTCCTACCTGTCAGTTAAAAACTTTGTGTGTAGCAGCTGACCTCATCACAGAAACAGAGCCAGCTCCCAGCTTTGATAAACCCAACATGAGCATACAAACAAATCACAACAGCGACAGTGAGGCAGGGTTGAGCTTTCAGTGGTTTCTCTGTGAGTTTAAAAAAAAAGGAACAGGGTTTTCAGTAACTTCACCTATTCAAGCAATAGCATTGATACATGGTGGCAGGACATGCCTGGAGAAGAGAAGGTTGCATGGAGACTTAATAACAGCCTTCCAGTACCTGAAAGGGCCTGCAGGGAAGCTGGAGAGGGACTCTTTGTTAGAAGCTACAGTGGCAGGACACAGGGCAATGGGTACAAATTGAAAGAGGGGAAGTTTAGGTCAGGTATTAGGAAAGAAGTTTTTACTGTGAGCGTGGTAA
Organism: Acanthisitta chloris; assembly: GCF_000695815.1. NCBI lineage: Eukaryota > Metazoa > Chordata > Aves > Passeriformes > Acanthisittidae > Acanthisitta > Acanthisitta chloris. The sequence goes on along the minus strand of NW_008652309.1, from coordinate 9,557 downwards.
GACACTGGAACAGGTTGCCCAGGGAAGTAATAGAGTCTCCCAACCCTGACAGTGTTCAGAGCCAGGTTGGATGAAGCCTTGAGCATCCTGGTCTAGTGGGGAGGTGTCCCTGCCCATGGCAGGGGGCGTTGGGACTAGATGATCTCTAAGGTCCATTCCAACCCTTAAAATACTATGATTCTGTGAACATTTTATTGTAGAGAACATTTAATTTTAGAGAAAGTCTTGCTCATAAGTGTTAACCTTCATTTTCTTTTTGTTCTATGTAGGTGTGAAGTTTTTCTCTTACTCCACCAGCATATTCAACCTGTTCATGTTGCCCCAAATCATGCTCAAAAGTGGCATTGGAGTGGATAGTTTGCTTCTGCAAGCTGCTTTCTATGGGATGATTGGGTTCTTCACGTTTGTCACTCCAGTGACGTTGCATGTCCTTACAAAGGGCTACGTGATCCGACTCTATTACAAAGATGACATGGACACCTATACAGCCATTACCTACAATGCCATCCTGGCAGAGAAAGTAACTGTTTTCCATCAGAAGGATGTAAAGATTCCAGACATCACCAAGATGTTTACAACATTTTATGCCAAAACGAAATCAATGCTTGTTAATCCAACGCATTTCCCAAATCCCCAGGATTATAACCATCTCATGGGCTATGACAAACACTCATATTTTAAATTAGAGGAGGTAAAGGAAACTGATGAAAGGAAGTAATTTGAAGATAAGGAATGTCACTATCATTGTTCACAATGCAATACTATGTATGCGAAAGAATGTAAAGTTCTATTACACTTTCTTTAGTATCAGGTACAGGAGATTCCCAAATGCATTTTGGAATGTATTAAAAAAGACACCTTTTTTTAAAATTTATAAACATTGTGAGGGTTTCTTCAGTTAATGTCACAAAATACAGTAAAAAAAATATTTAGGTCTGTCTCATGCTTGTTTATTCTTGGCTTGATTTTTATTGTTTATCCATAGAACTGTAAAATGCATGGGCTGTGCAGCAGTCTCACATCTCAGTGTAGAAAGAAACCATTCATCAAAGAAAAACCATCAGTACTCATTACCTATCAAGTATGTAGTTAAGCTTTTAAGCCTTAAATATTAATTGTACTTAATCCAAAAAGGTCAGCCTTTTTGTCAGTCCTGTTGGTGGCATAGAGAGTGAAGATGGCTTTCCCTTCCCTTTGTGAGACCAGTGGTAGCCAGGAGGAGTCTCTAGAAAGCAGACAGGTATTCTGTCTGCTACAGTGCCTCCCAAAGGAGAGGAGAAAATAGGGAGAATGGCTGCATCACAGTAATCTCTAGCTATCACAGCTACTAAATGGTTTTTTATGTTAGAGTCCCACTTGGGGTAACCCTGTCCCCAGAGGTGGAATGCAAGAAGCCTTTTTGTTGGGCCAGGGAAAGCACCTCAGCTTAAGATGTGCTCTGTGAATATCCCATTGAGAACAGGCACTGTATTTGAACAGACCTGAAGAAAATACCAGCAGCTAGTGGTTAAAATGGATTCTGGCAGCATTTATGTAGGTGGGGAAGCAAAATGGAGTCTCCTGTAGAGTACTGTTTAGATCTTGGGCCTTGAAAAACATACCTCTTGATCTTCCCTGCAGAGAAAGCCACCTCTAGCTCAGCTGAAAAGAGGATTAGATCTCTTTGTGTGAGCAGACTGGTTCTGCACTCTGAGCATGTACAAATTTAATTTTTTTTACCCCTAGGCACATAAACTGACAGATAATTGTTTTCAAATAATCAAGGGCCTAAATACTATTAGAGTTAAAAATTGTTGAACAAACAAAAGCAAAATTCAAATTAATCCTTTTGTGTTAGCAGTGCCCTTTGCAATAAGTAAATCTGATGCTTGCTGCTAATTAAGTCATCCTGATACTGCAGATAAAGAGAAAACTTATAGCTACCCTTAAAGATGTTTCCTAAGTTCTAGCTGAAGAAAATGTATTTTGCAGTCTAAATGTCTTCTGATACTATTGTTTCAATATCTTGTCCTGGGATGGCACTACAGATGGCATTAAACCAGTGGTTTCAAATGTTGTTTTTCTGACTGTTGGAACTGCCCTCAATGTACTTGCTGAGTAATTAAAAAGCAAATCATCTCATCTCAATACTTTTGGAACAGTTCTTTTTTGTTGGCACAGCTATAATTTTAAAAGCTCCATTAAGGCAGTGTCACTTCATGGGCAGCAATAATATGAAACCAAAATTTTCATAAGTTATGTTGAAGGTGTGAGGCTAGTAACAACCAGTACCTGGTTGTACTACTTGCCCTTATTGAAATGATGTTTTACACCTAATTAAAAGTAATCTTTCCACATCTCATGCATTAACTCACTTCTTTTTGTGCTCATGGGTAAAGTTAACTTCATCTTTCAATGGCAAATACAGGGAGAAAAGGAAATAGACTTTTCAGGAGAAGGTAAAGGGAAAACCCCAAAATTATACCTATGTACCCCTTGAGCAATATCAAAATCCTGCTTTTTTTTTTCTGACTGCAGAAAGTTTTTATTGCTAAGTTTAAGATTTGATCAGTTCAGATTGAAGCAGCAGTAGTAAGATATCTCTATCCTGGTGGCTGAGTTTCTCAAAAAAAAAAGTATGGAAGACAAGTATTATTTCTTCTGTTTGTATTTTGGCAGTGAAATACAAGTTAAGCTGGTAAGTGACTTTCCTACACATAGATGATTTAAAAAAATACATTATAAGAGTCCAGAAATCTGCCAGAAGATAGATGGTAATTGTGGCTATGATGTAATTAAGAGAAATATTTTTTACTTCCAATGTGCAATTTGAAAACGATAGAATAGTACTTTTATATTAAGAAAAGAGAAGACCAAACATACTGAAGAAACACGATATTCTACCTGCTTCCTCCTTGTTTGCTGCTGCACTCACAGCATGTACTTAGAATCATAGAATCATTTAGGTTGGCAAAGACCTTTAAGGTCTTCATCTCCTACCATTAACCTAGCACGGCTGAATCCACAACCAAACCATGTCCCTAAGTGCCACATCCACACATCTTTTAAATACCTCCAGAGATCACCATCTCCACCACTTCCCTGGGTAGCCAGTCCCAATGCTTGGCAACCCTTTCGGTGAAGAAATTTTTCCTAATACCCAATCTAAACCTCCCCTGTTGGAACTTGAGGCCATTTCTTCCTGTCCTATCACTGGTGACTTGGCACAAGAGACCAACCCCACCTGGCTACTCCCTCCTTTCAGGTAGTTGTAGACAGCAATAAGGTCTCCCCTGAGCCTCCTTTTCTCCAGGCTAAACAACCCCAGCTCCCTCAGCCACTCCTCTCAAGGCTTGTGCTCCAGCCCTTTCCCCAGCTTTGTTACCTCTCTCTGGACACACTCAACACCTCAATGGCCTTTGTGTAGTGAGGAGCCCAAAACTGATCATAGGATTTGAGTATTCTTGAAATATGTGACTGGTTTAGATCCCTGGAATTTGTTGAGAGCTGCTCTTTACACTAGACTCAAAACAAAGGAATAGAACTAACCCAAGAAGACTCCTAGAGGCATTTCTGCTTTGCTTTGAGTTCTGAACATAGAGATTTTTCACTGTACACTGAGTGCATTTCCAAGTGGGGAAACTGAAATGTCCTTCTATGCTAGGAAATGCGCATAAAGCATAACAGGCCCTCTTGCTACCAACAAATCCCGCAAGAGAATCAACTGTAGTGTGACTGTTTTGATAAACCAATTACTGTCAAGTAATTCCCAAAGCCTGTTTATATTAACTCCACATCTTCTTAACAATCCTATTTATTTTGTGAACTACTATTTTCTTCTAGTTTATTTTTTCTTCAGTTTCATACACTTGGTGAAGACTAGTTCTAATTGCAGAAGTATCACTACCTGCAAATATTTTCCTCCCTGGAAGTTGCTGATATTTTTTTGGGTGTCGATAACTCGTGTACGATATGGAAGAAACAATTTGTAAGATCTAGAGAATGTGCTCATACACATTCTGAAGGAAATACTGACGTAAAAGTCCAGTTTTCTGAAATACATGATTTACAAGCTGGCCTATGTGCAAAAGGCAGTACCTACAAGGAAGGCTGCTGGCTCCTGCAGCCTTTGCAGGACCAACCGATCACTTACCCATAGCTGCTGAGTCTCACATCTTACCCCAGTACCTGTTTCACTCAATTTGGTGTGAAGAGCATGAATATATGAAATTACTCAAGCCTCTTTCCTGGACATGTTTCATATCCCCATCCAGCCTTAAAAGCTTCCACAAAAGGTCATTCATGACAAATTTATTTTAAGGGTTTTTTTTTCCCTAGGAAAACAATCTGGATATGGGCAAATTTTTCTTTTCAGGCTTCGACTACATGCTATTTTCTTGCTAGTGACCCTCTCCTTTTTTCTCAAGTTTTTGGCTTTGTCCACATTATTATTCATTAGTCCCTATCTGTTCTTAATTATAAAGTACAAAGCTTCTTGTCATTCTTTAAAGTTGCTTTCTAAATTAAATTATCCCACAACCCTCATCCTTTTCTTGCAAATGTAAAAAATGCTGATGAGAAAATTATCCCCTTTTGATACTTCAAAGAGAAATTTTTAAGGCTCTGAGGTACTTCACACTCTTAACCACACTCTGTAGAATTAAAAGGTAACTAATTTGTCTGGAGCTTGCTTTGTTACAAACCAAAGTCATCACATTGGCAAAGATGAAGAAAATCTTGCATAGTACCAGGAGAGCTTCATTTAGGTGATGGAAACTTTGTGAAAATCTCTTTGTTCTGTAAAAATTAGGAGCAGACATGTAAATTATTATGACTGCTTGGTATAACTTAATAGGTGGAAACTTGGTAAGCTGCTGTAATTTGGTTGCTGTGGAGTTCTGTGGTCATACCACAAATCTCTTCATGCCTCATACCGTGGATTTCTTCTTGCCTCCATGTACAGCATAGCCTGCTGCAGCCTGCCTGAGAAATGGGACAAGTGTGCTAGCTAGGAGTTGGATCCACTGTAATAAGATTATCCCACAGCTCTACAGACCTCAGCGAGCAGCTATTTTAAGCAGGGAATAACAGAGAACAAGAGCAAACAGCCACAAAACATGTCCAGCTGTCTCCATTTCTGGAATTCCAGTGTGGACTGTGTTGCTGTGGTGTGCTTTCTGTCAGCCTCAGGTAGGACACATCCCTTTCTTCTCCCTTCACCCTCTGCTTTCTTTTCTTTTTGACAACTTTAATAGTTTAATGAATACTTTAGAGTGTAACTATAAGCTTTAATCCTAAACTTGGCTTGGAAAGAATAAACCATAAGCCTACTGGCAAGAGGCAGAGTTATTTCCAACATAATTGTTTCCACAGGATGCCACTTGGTATGTATTTGCTTCACTTTAATAGTCTCCAGTGGTTTAATGTGATATATTCAAATCAAACCACTAAGCCAAAGTGCATACAGCATTTGAAAATATATATTCAGAATAATGCACAGCACTTTTTATATCTTTCAGCAACTCTTTGTTTTCTTTCTCAAATGCTACCAGCTCACCACTGGATATGGTCTAGTGCACTCCTCCTCCATCGGACTTCCCTGGCACTCTCAAGCACTTCACCTGCTGCGTGTAAAGGAGCTGAGTTCTCTACCTCTTTCTGGAACCCCTGGGCATGACTTTCTACTTCCACTATAAACATTGTCAAAGATAGCGAGAGGATTTGGGAAGAGAGTCTACAATTTTCTGTTCTTCATGTTGATTGTTGAGTGCATTATTGTTTTGTGAATGCTTGCCTTATGCCTTGGATATAGCCCCTTTATAAAAATGGAAAATTAAAATATATATTTATATCCTTCTCTAGTGACCTTCATACTGACTTGAATGGGACACAGTGTCTTCAGCATCAGTCCAAAACCCAGCATCAGAAGGAATAAACATGTCTGCTTCCAGCTGCAAAAAGATCTACTTAAGGACTTTCACAAATAGCCCTGCAAGGAAAATTAAGTTACTGTTGCTTCTTTCTTTATTGAATAAATATGGTTAACATGTTTGAAAGAGTTTTCCATTAAAGTGACATTTTGGTACATGCCAAGAACTAGGGCATAATTTTTAATTCTGTCTGACTAACACTTTGGGATGGAGTACTTTCCTCTGCTGCTCTGGTGTACTGTTATTTATTTTTCTGTGATGGGATATTATGATCATGTATATTATAAATCTTTCCTGAGGGAGATTTCAGTGACTTATAAGTGCTTATCTGGTCAAAGTACTCATCTGCAGCCAACAATCCGAATACAAAGTGATTATTTTGAAAACCAATCACAAGTAAGTTAAGCATTTTTTAGATATATTGAGAAAGAAGATAAAAATATAATGAATTAGTTTAAGGATTTTAACCACAAATCAGTGAGAAGGCTTGGAAAAAACTTCCACTCTCAGCACCTCAGATGCAGAGAAATTAAAAGTCAGAGGTACGAAGTCCTAAATTCTCTAGACTTGGATTTATTTTATGTACTGTTACCTGAAAAATATATGAAAGTTGGCCCCTACCAAATATAATTCCAAAGGATTTCAAAATAAATGTAGTAAATTGTTACAAAACTTCAGTGAAGTATCACGATTATGTAGCTCTTTCCACTTCTCTTTCTCTCCTTTTCACCTTCCTTCTGGATCAGGAAAAGACTATAGTAAAGAGAGAGAATTTAGTAAAATGAACGTATGTAGAAGTTTATATCCTTCTCCAGTGACCTTCATTCTGGCTTGAATGGGACAGAACAGGCTCTTCACACCCCTAGTGCACTAGTTTGGAGCTTTAGTGAGCTTCACAAGAGGTCACTTCTATGACTAGCATCAATATGGACTTCAAAAGTCACAAGCATCTAAAAACGAATTTGCTGAAAAGATTTTAAAATGATTGATGTTATTTTGATTTAATGACAATTTGACCAGGCACAATGGTCAATGCTGTAGACTTTATAATCATGGTCAGAAGTGATATTTTACCCATGATTCCAGTAGCATTTATTGTTCCTGTTTTCCTATTTAGCCAGCCAGATCCTTTTAAAATGGAGCTTTCTTAGGCTGATTTTTTTAAAGCATTGGAATATTCTTGATGTGTGCAATAGAAGTTCAATAAGGAAGGAGCAGGAGAGGGTATGGAGGTTTCCCCGTGTGTCTGTCTGTCTGAGCCACCAGGGGGGACTCATTCCTCATCTATATAATTTACTGCATCAAGTGTCTGAAAAAAGCATCTATGCTTCAACCAGGTCTAGAAAGACACTGAGTTCAGCAGAAAGCTCATCTTCCTTTATGTTAAGAGATCTTTTATCTAAAATCTTGTAAATCTGCAATACTCTTTCCAGTCTGCCCATGAGTACATCAGCCACCCACTGCACTGGGCAGCAATGCCAGTGTAAGTCTGGCTGCAGAGGGTAATCGTGTATCAGTAGGGTACAGTCAGTGCCACCTCATGCCTTCTTCAGACTGACCTGTGATTTGTCTTGAATCTACTGGACTGACAGAAGGCTCAGCAGAGAGCCTGTCTTGGCTTCTCACTGGTTAGACTCGCTCCATACCAGAGGCCATGGCTTTGTGGTTGAAAGGAATCTCTTTTGGCTGTACATGCATAAGGTAGCTCTTCTTTAGTGGCTGCTCCATTACTCCTTAGTGTCTGTCTCACTGCTCCATTTCTTTATCCAACTGTTACAGCCTTCCTGATTTATTTCAATTTCGCATATTTTAATATTTTTAAGCAAGATGTAGCCATCTTGAAGCAGAACTGTATTATTGCTATGATCACGAAGAGTTTCTATGTTTTATATGGGTTTTTAAATATCTTTTTATATGTTTTATTTACTGTTTAATAGCAGCAAAGGCTGTGTGTGATGTATGTACTGAGATCTGTCAGGAAAACTGTATAATTTTGAATTACCATTGAAGAGCCAAATGTTAGAAGTTTCTTTCAATTCTGAACTCTGTTAGGCCAGTGGGACTCTTCTTGTGGTGTGTAGAAAAATTTGGAAATACTGAAAAGAATTCTCTAGCCATATTAAATTTTCACATTTTTATCTTATTTTGTGAATTATTACATGTAGCAGTTCATTAGATGGCATTTTTAGGCACTTTTAATTGAAACCTCACTTTCCTTGGCTAGTCTCTGGGCATAATCAGCCATGTTTTTGTGCATGTCATTATTTCTAAATCATCTTTTTTGTTACATGTTCAGACTTCTGAAAGCAAATTTCATAATTTTTTGCTACTTTACTTTTATAATATATAATATATTATACTGGTGACAATAAAAGCTTTTAGGCACTGTGATGGGAATTGGGCAGAGTCAGAACATTTGATTAAGTTACATTTGTTGTAAGTAATTTTTATTGATTTTCCAGCTTAGCACAAACCCAAATACCTATTTAATATACTGCTTCTTTTTTAAAAGCTTGCAATTTCTGATCTGTTTGCAGACATGCATATAAATCAAGAAGGGAACTTGTGAGGAAATAATTTGATTTCTGTAAGTCATTATTCCGTAAATTCAGTGAGTTTCCATGTTTTATTACAGTGAGAAAAAAAATGTAATTGTGTTTACTGTCAGTTAGATGATGATCGTGCTCATCACAATGAGGTATTAGCCTTAGTTTTATCTGTTGGGACTAGCAGTTTTGCTGGGACTGTGCACTGGGAGCTGACCTGGTTTAGTCCACAGAATTGATAGAGCAAATGCAGGTAAAATATGTTATTCTTTGTGTATTGCACTAACAGACAGAAATAAGGGAGTGTGTCTAACACCAAAAGTGCTTTAAGGGTTTTTGTTTTGGTGTTTGAATCTTGAGTATCAAAATCTGTAGCCTGGAACATTTTCAGCATCCCAGGATAAAATCAGGTTGCAACCTATCTTCATTTGTGCCAGGTAGATTCTGTGTTCCTATAGAAACATCCCAATTTGACAGCCATTGAGAGTAATTGACTCATGTTCAGTGCCTGCTTGGACCCATGTCTGAGCATGGCACTGGCACAACAGGCCTGGGTAGGGCCCTGTGGTCTCAGGGAAATTGTGCAGTGCTGCTTCTCCAGCAAAGACTGGGGAGAAGAGCCTGGAAGAAGGTCACAGTGGGAGGCTGGGAGGCAGATGTGGGAATTATCAGTTGTAATTTTGTGGATTTTTAAGTTTGCTCTCACTAAAAATTATAACTGTGATAGATACCTTTGAACATGGTAGCTGACAGCATGGAGGACATCACTGCTTCTACTCCATAGCATGTCAGATGGTTGCATTCAGCTCTTGTACTTGCCTCCATTTGGAAATACATGGATGATGGGGATTGAGTGCACCATCAGCAAGTTTTCAGATGACACAAAGTTGGGGAGAGTGTCAATCTGCTGGAAGGCAGGAGGGCTCTGCAGAGGGACCTGGATAGTCTGGAGAAATGGGCTGATTCCAACGGGATGAAGTTTAACGAGGCCAAGTGCTGGTCCTGCACTTTGGCCATAACAATCCCATGCAGCACTACAGGCTGGGGACAGAGTGACTGGAGAGCAGCCAGGTAAAAAGTGACCTGGGAGTTTGGATAGAAA
>NW_008652308.1:15322-23467 GCF_000695815.1 Acanthisitta chloris | reverse complement strand
ACAGATTCCAGTTAAGAAACTTAATTAAGAAGGAAAGCTTAATTCAGAAGGGAAGGATATTTTTCCTTTAACTCAGATCAAGTCACTGACATGGCACAGTAGGCGGTGATGGTGCTAATATAGCTGAAACATGGTAGAGAAGACAGATGAGTGGCTGGGGTCAAGAACACTGGAGTTGTACCCTGATTTTCACACATGCAGAAGTATCAGTATAGTCATTTTTCTTACACAGTTTTGATTTTGGAAGATGACAACAGTTGCTTACAACATATAGCCTTTAAGATGTTTCATGGTTATAAGAAACTGCCCATGAGGGAGTTATTTGGCTAACCAGGAGATAACTCCCACATGCATTTTATTAAGGAAAAAAATAAAATCTTTTCCAGGCAAATCATTGCTCAGTTCAGACTAATCTAGGTTTAAAATCTACATTTCCTGTAGACAGACACAGCAGCCAGGCTTAATTAACCATTCCTTCTTAATGAAGCTTTTTAACTAGAATCTGTTAACCAACCTATAAATAAATATATCGGAAGCAGAGTGAATCAAAGGCATACAGCCACGTATGGTCTGTTGAGGCCCAACAAAATTCTGAAGTAAAGGATAACGAAAGAAGAAAATGAAACTAGGAAAAACAATCCCAATCTAATCCTCCTGCAAGAGAAAAATCTAGGAAACTGCTTGAGAAAACTATCCAGAAAAAGATCAATTTGCAGTTAAGCCACAGTGGACTGTATGTACCACACTGGAACAGTAAGCAAGGCATAAAACAAGGACATACAGCAGAAAAAGAATTTGTTCCTGGTATCTACTTTTATTGCAATTTCACTTGGGATCCATTTTCAACTAGCAACCAATTTTGTCAAGCCAAATGTAAGAATATTCTTTGGCTGAAACATTGTTGAAAAATTAAATATTATAGAAAATAGCTAAGTAGTTACTTGCTGTAAAATTGGACAGACTTAGCTGTGTGTGGCACCTTGTGAAGAAGAGTATTTCATAATCCAAAACACGCAAAATACCTAAAGTACAATTCTCATTAACAACCATGCAGAGCTAAAGAAAAAAATTTTAAAACGTGGATGTGAAATAATGGCAAAGAAGCATTCAGAAGAGACTGAATTTCCCAGGACAAAGTACAGCATTCTAGAGGAAAAGACTGCCATTCACTATTTCCGAGATCATGGCTTTTCACAGACAAAACCTCCAGGTTTCTGTTGCTCTCCCGTGAACTCAGCAACACAACATTCCCACATTAACACCTGAGCCAGGGTCCTATCTTTGGCACTATGAATGACAAAGAAAAAATTACCATCTTACGGAAGCATTACAAGCTTCTTGAAACAAATCACTCCCTCACAAAAGCGATTTGTACACTAAATGAGCTGAGCTTCACTGAAACTCTACATTTTACACACACAAAAAAAAGAAATTAATGTTTCTACAATTCTGAATTATCTCTGTTGCTGGTCAAAACGCTGAACTACAGCTAAATATTACATCAATTAGCTCTCCAAAGTAGAGGATCTCTGTTGTTATCCAATTGTTAGGAATACTTGGATAGTCTGTTCAAAGCTTCAACTTTTGCCACTATCACCCAAGTCTTTTACACTACAAATGAGCACACAAAGAAACCCACAGGCAAATGTTCTGTAAGCAGATTTGCTGAAGAATACAGGCACCATCACGAACATTTCATTCCATTAACTCAAAAAGCAACAGCCTTTGTGTGATCATAGAATAGGCATTTAACAGACCTTTAACGTTTCCCAAAATTAGGAGTTGCATCTACAAGTTTGCTTTGGTTTTCATGTTCCTCTTGCTATCCAGTAGTGGTTTTGCATCAGTGTTTAACAACAACCAAACATACCACAAACAAGAAAGCAAATTCTTCCATATTCAATAGTCACTCACATCAGCCCTGAAATGCAGTTACAGTGTTTTGCCTTTCGGTCCCTTACCCACACATTAATGACTTTCCATGTGCACTGGGACTAAGACAAACTATTTTCAATGGAGTCCGAGTTCTCTTGCAGCAAGAATGGACAAAAATTACTTTGCAAAAAGTTAACTGTACAGAAATTTTCAAGGAATACTAACATACAATCCCTAATTAACTGCAACAAAAGTACAAAAGGAATTGTAAATCTCAAGACATTTGAGAATCGCTTTTTTTGCCTTCTTGTGTTGGTTTTAGCTTTTTATTTAAATACTGAGGCACCTCAGGCCAATTTTAGAAAAGGGGTTTTTGGTATTCCACTGAAAAGCAAAAATTAAAAACAAAGGAAAAATATTGTAGCTGGATCTTCATTGTACTATTATTTTTTTGTGTGCTTCTATTCTTTTCACTTGTTCTTAATAGGAATGTTTTAAATTAGAACAAAGGACGTAAAGGAATGTTGTGAGTAGTCAAATCCAGGCCTCTGTCACCAGAAGAAACATACATCATAAAGAAAACTCCAGCTTTTCAAGTTCCATCTTAAAAAAGGTAATTACTCATCTTCCACACCTACACAATCGGCTGCTGTGCCAGAACCTCATTCCTCAATGGCTACTTCTTTAACCTGCATAATTTTCTCATGGCCAAACTGTCAAGTGTTCTTCTTTCCTTAAACAGGCCCTTTCTGTATCTGCAGACAGCACTCACAGTTCACTTTTCTTTAGTGGCTCATAATGCACTCTGTGATTGACTAATACTCTTGTATCTGTTTCTTCCCCTCTAACCAACAGCTGATAAACCTTCAACTTAGAAATTACTAGTCCCAAAATACACAAATTCATACTGCAATACAGCTGCTTTGTGTTGTAAAGAACGCTATAAAATTAAAGCTTTAAAAATGCTACTATTAGAAATGTGAATGAAAAAACACTAGTGAAAATATTCAGCATGTATTCATAGGCTACTGTGTTTGGTCATGCAGAAATACTTTTGCAATGTCAAATGAAAAGCAAGATCCTTATGAAACATTACTAACAACTCTGTTACTGCAGGCACAGCAAGGTTTGGGCTCCATCATCTTAAGAGGGAATGCCACTCAACATTAACAGAAGCTTATGTGCAATGTTAACGTGTCAGGCAAAAACACTTTTAGAAGAGTCTATCAAAATTTCAGCTTTGTGGAAAAGTACTGAAACAGTCACGAATGTTTTGTCACAGCATTTTTTGACTCTTACAAATAAAGAGCAAAAGTAGCACAAAATGACAATTTCCCTACTAACAAAACGAACCAACAAGAAACACAAGCAAACAACAAAACCCTCAACACTAAGACAATTCAAGATATCTATTCTTGAAGCAAGGTAGCAGCTCATATGGATTAACCTGGGCATGGCAGAGTTGGGCCTACAGACAACAAGCTCAAATAAATAAAAAAATAATCTCAAGAAATCTTTCCCAAACACCCCCCTACATTTTCTTTCTCTTCTTTGAGGAATAGACAGCTGAGAGTTTTACAAGTACTGGGATGCAGTGTTATATCACAGAAAGCTGAAATTCAAAAAAAAAAAAAGAACACAGCAAATCTGTACCAGATGAAAACTAAGATAATTATGCCATGAGAAAAAAAAGTGTGATTGAGCAAGTTCATGTGTAGTTCAAAAGCTGGTAGGAACAAACATCACACAAACAAAACCCAGAATGTAATAATTAATTTATTATCTTCAATCATCACATACTGATATTTAGGTGATTATTCAGGGCCTGAAGTGCCCGTTTCCTCTTTTCCGGGGAAAAAAAATAAATTTGAATGTAATGGAGCTGTGCCAGGTGGCACAAATGGGTATCAAGAGAATAAAAACAGTCCCACATGGCTTTGCCAAGCTGTGCAAGCTCAGGCTAGCAACAGCAACCTTTTCTGTATAGGTGAATAACATTCACTTCTGATCAGGCGGCTAGCAACAGCAACCTTTTCTGTATAGGTGAATAACATTCACTTCCGATCAGGCTTTCTTCACAGAAAGGGTAATTAGATATTGGAATGGGCTGTCCAGGGAGGTGATGGAGTCACCGTCCCTGGAGGTGTTTAAGGAAATACTGGATGAGGCACTTGGTGCCATGGTGGTGGTAGGTCACAGGTTGGACTTGATCTCAAGAGGTCCTTTCCAACCTAACTGATTCTGTGAAAAGAATAAGACTGCTTTTGGAATTGGATCAAATGCTGCTGTAACAGCTACCCACCACAGACAGCAAAGGTGTATGAAACAGTGTAATCACAAACATCAGTAGCAGATGAAGATGCTCATGCCCAAGTTGGCAAACACCATCCCTCAATCTAAATATTATTACTCCTAGAGCTGAGGTTGCACAGCGTTTCCCAAGCACATCTCATCTCTATTGGTGCAACAGCTGACAGGCAGTGACTCCATGCATCAATACTGCTGACATGTTTTTGGTGAAAACTAATTGAAGTTACCCAAACTGTAGAGTAGCCATCTTGCAATACCTGCTGCAATAGCCAAAGCTGACTCTGCTGAGTCTGGAAAGGTAACATGACCATATTTTAACTGTATGGAGGAAACAGTATAAGGAATATGGTATAAAACTGCTTATCAAATAAGATACAGATGACAACACATAGGGCACTAAAAGCATACAAGCAGGGCACTACCACAACTAAGTGTATACTGAATTCTACACAGCCAAAGCACTGGATAGAGAGGTGCAGTGTGAAAACATTGTTCTTGAGACCATAGGCAACTGTTAAACATCCATAATTTCCGGCAGTCCACCTTGTATCTTAACTGTTTGCCTTTTAACAACAAATGCTATTGAAAGCAATACAAACTCAAAATAACCTGGCATACTGTAAACTTCTTGGCTCTGGTATAGAATTAATAATTTGGAGGAAACATGCAAGGCTTGATTTCCAAGACATGCATCTTCTACTGGATAAACAGTTTTTAAAAGTTTGATAATTTTTCAAACAGAAGCCTTTCCATTCTTGCTGGCCTTAACAGTAGCAACACCTTCCAGCCAAGTTCAACTTAGAAAAAACAGCTTTGAACAGGTCATAATCATGCTAATACCCTGTCACAGATTTTCCTCACTCCCTACTTTATTGGAAAGATGATAGAACCAGGCTCATCTCAGTGGTGCCCAGCGACAAGACCACAGGAAACAGGCACGAACTGAAACACAGAAGGTTCTCACTAAACATCAGGAAACACTGCTTCAGTGTGAGGCCCTGACACAGGCTGCCCAGGGAGGTTGTGGAGTCTCCCTCCACGGAGATACTCCAAAGCCATCTGCACACAGTCCCAGGCCACCAGCTCTAGGTGGCCCTGCCTAAGCAGGGAGATTGGACCAGAGGTGCTCTGTACTGCTAAGGGCTTTCAGCATCTCTGTTGGCAGTGACTCCATGTGCCCAAGTTTGTAAAATTTTTACATTGCCTTTTTTTTTTTTTTAACCCTTGAGGACATTAGTACAACTGCCACTTTCACGGAACTCAACCAGATGGATCAAGCTGCTGGATTACAGCCCCATCTATGCACATCCCTGCATGATAGTAAAGGCCAGCAAAAGGCATTATTCTATGAACTATGACTTAACTATTTCATCAGTTCTTGCAGCTCCTTCCAAAGTATTGAAAAATTTGCATTGGATAGTGCAATATTACTAGTAACAGTGAAATGCTTGGAAACACCCTCTGACTCACAGGGGTGAAGGCTAACAGAATCTAGTTTTAAGATGAGGTTAATCAGATTCAAGAAATGCTCACAGGGCACTTGCTATAGAGATGACAATCCAGTCTGTTCCAGTAACATACTCCTACAGCTTCATAGGGCTCACAATTCACATTCAAACCCACGTTCCAAACATATTTAGGTCAAATGCAGAAGTTAACATATTGCTACACTTCATTACCTTTTCCTGTCTACAAAGAGAGCTGTGGTCACATCTTGCACATCACCTGTAATTTCTGCAGTACTACGTTCACAGACTGGATGGCAGAAGGGCCATTTGGTATGATCCACAATATAATACTAAGGAATTTCTCTTAGTCCCTACTTCTGTTCTGCATACAAGCACCAACTGCAACCATGCAGACCAAGCTACTCACTGAAAACAACATGCAAGCATTCTGCACACCAAAAAAGGGTGAGATGAGACAGCCTCCCTTGACTTTCACCTAGCAAGTATTTGCTTTCCATGTTCTGCAGTTAGCAATCATCATGCTCCAGGCTGAAAGCAAAGGAGACAAGGTAGAGTTGTGAGACCAAAGCAGTGGGGAAAAAAGTTACAAAATAAAATCAGTAATCCAAAAATCAAGTACAGGCTATTGCTGGTGCTTATCATAGCCTTCAGAAAGTCAAATAGACACAGATTACTAGCAGGGAAATCTGAAGTTTATGTAATACACAAAATCTTGAGACTATTAGCAAAAGTTATGAAGTGCTCCAAAGTCTACAAATGGCCCCTGAGGAAATAATTCTAAAATAATAATAATAAAAAAATTAACCAGAAATCACAAATTGCATTTATTCTGGCATAAGACCTGTATATTTCTTGGAATTAAATATCTGTCTTTTTATTAAAAACATCCATGTCTGTTCATGCTGGGTTAAAACATCAACAGAAGACATCTGCGAGATTAACACCCTTGCTATCATGTTTTAACTCTTTAAAGAATCACACAATAAAAAGTCAGCATCTGATTCTCATCAGTTGACAACACAGTGCAATTTTTTTCATTAAAAAAAATATTAACTTTACTCCTAACTCATAATATAAACCAAGAGAGAAAGTAAAGAGTTAAAGCTGTTTGGCAGCTGTTACTTTAAACTCCTTTGGGTTTTATAATTTGCAGACCATGTCAGTTACTCCACCCTAGAACTTTTTTAAAACACCCAAGCAGAGGAATGTCACAGCACAATCATCTGCCATCAGTGCAGTAGTCAGAGATATGATGCAGCAGAGGACCTCCTCCTCCAAATCTGTCAGTTGTAATAAATTATGGTGTAGCCAGGAGCTGACTGAGACCAGACAGACAGAGAAATCAAAATTAAGAGAGTATGTAGAATCAGACATGACCTATATAGAAGTGATGGGTAAGGCTGAAGAGAGCAGTATGATTTCTTAAAGGGAGAAGATATGTGGAGAGGAGGGACAAGGACAGAGCCAATGACACTCCTCAGTGAAAGGGACAAACAAGAGCATAAAACCTTGAGCACCATTATTAAAAAGGAGCAGTTTCAGGCAGTATTCAAGCACACAACACACCAGTCTCTTGTTAAAGGTGCTCAGAAAGCAAAGACCAACATACAGCACTAAAATTCAGCCACAGTGAATTCAGATCAGAGACCAGCTCAGCATTGCAAGACCTGCAGGGCAAGCATCACACAGCAGAGACTGTCTTTGAACAGAATACCTAGGACATAAAGTTTTGCACTATAAAAAGAAATGCTTATGTTTATAATTATTCAAACAAATGCCCCTTTTCCCATAAGTCCATCTTTTCCGCACCTATGGAGAAAGGCTATTGCATCATACGAACATCACATCACTTTTTCAAGCCTCTGTATCTGGGCAATATGACCCCTCCAAAGCAGAGAAACCCAGCACGAATAAAGAAGCTAACATTTAAAGGTAGATAAAATGCTACCCCATCTTTTCATAACCTTGCACTATAATTACTTCCTCTGAAAGTATCCACTTCCATCAAGTCCAAGCTGTGAGCAAGAACTAATGATCTACCCTCCAGCTCATACTCAGTATTGCAGCACAGTAGCTCTGAAGCAGACCTGAGCATGTCACCCTTTGTCAAATAAGGGTGGACACATTCTTCTTTTACCAGTTTAGAACAAGCAGCCAAAGCCAGTAAGACACAGATAGGTACCTTTCATGCATCTTCTACTCTGCTCTCATGAGACCCCTGGAATACCGTGTGCAGTTCTGGTGCTCTCAACACAAGAAAGACATAGAACTGTTGGAGCAAGTCCACAGGAGGCCACAAAAAGAAGACTGGAGCATCTTCCCTATGAACACAGGCTGAGGAAGTTGGGGCTGTTCAGCCTAGAGAAGACTGCGTGGAGACCTCAGAGCAACCTTTCAATATCTGAAGGGCCTACAAGGGAGCTGGAGCTGGACTCTATGTTAGGAACTGAAATGATAGGACAAGGGGTAATGGCTTCAAACTGAAGGAGGG
>NW_008652308.1:0-15142 GCF_000695815.1 Acanthisitta chloris | reverse complement strand
GCCTGCCCATGGCAGGGGAGTTGGGACTAGGTGATCTGCAAGGTCCATTCCAACCCTTAAAATTCTATGATTCTTCTAATCTGTTTATCTCTTTCAATTACCTGCATTTTCATATGAACATTTTTCCTCTATTTCTACCATACTTACTTTTCTCTGTTGCACAGCTTACATCACTAGAAGTGGTCACAAAGCAGAACTTCTGCTATTTAGCTCCCTGGCAATGGAAAACACTAAAAAAATGAAAAAACTGGACAAGTTACAGCCCAGTATCCCCAGTCGCGAGCTGGGGCCCTTGCGCACTACTGTTATTTACAGATATCTAACAGCCAAGCAAGAAGTGGTGGTCAGTGCAAGCTCAGCATCTGCAAATACTGGGAGGAAAACAATGAGGCATTTATTCCAAGCTCACGCAGCAAGGCAAAAACAACTGCACAGCAGCCACCATTCTTCTGAAAGGAAGCCAGTAAGATGATTGTTTTTTCATTTCCCCCAATGAGTTCCCAAAATGTTCATAAGAATCATCCTTTTAATTACTGCACAGATCCATACAACCGGTATGCAGAGTTACTCAAGCAGCAGCAGCAGCCGGGCTGGGATGAGCACGAAGAACAGGAGCATAGCTCCTGCTCACTGCTGTATGTTCTGCTATACCAGCCCATGCTGACAAGTTGCAGTTTAGGATCCTCAGTTGACAGAAAGCCAACATGACAGACCTTCTAAGCCTGGATGCAACGTGTCAGGAAGAATGCAAAGGACTGGCCAACACCACAACAATTAGTAGCCATGAGATACTGCCATGGCTGTCAAGTTAACTGAGCTTCCCCCAAGCATGAGCAACACAGAGAAACACACTGTTCCAGCTACAGCCCCATCTATGCACATCCCTGTGTGGTAGTAAAGGCCAGCAAAATGCCTTATTCCACCCACACATTAAGCACCTCTGGAAACTACTGAGCAACCAAATCCTTCTCAATCCCTTCTGATAGGGATTATGAATCTGGAAGAAGAATAAGACACATGGATAAGAGTATTTCAGACACTGAAATGCAGCTGTATTTCAAGCAACTGGAAAGACAAGTTGAAACACTGCCAAGTTGTCAGGGACAACTAACTCATTTAAGAGACATGTAAATGTGGCACTTGGGGACACAGCTTAGTGATGGACTTACTTGGCAGCGCTGGGTTAACTGTTGTACTTGAGGATCTTAAAAGTCTTTTCCAATCTAAACAGTTCTAGGAGTCTTTCAGTAAACCCACAGGTAATGTAACTTTGCAATGCACAATTGGAAACACAAGTCAGAGTCAAGTTCAAGTGACTCTGTCAAAGCATAAAACAGCTCCAGAATCGACACCAGGATGGACAGCCTCCAGAAACAAGAGTCAGGAAACAACTAAGCAACTCTTAGCAAAACTCCCTGATGAACTAAGTATTCATCTCCTTCATCCTTTGGCCTGAGTGTGCTCCTTGCCCTCAGAGAGCCATAGGAGAATGCTGAGGAGGACATGTTCATCTCCTCTGAAAGTCAAGATCACAATGGCTACATGAAGAAAATACTGGCCACTCCATCAAGGCCAATTTCTATACCAGAGCTGCTGGCAACAGAAGTCCTGTTGTCAAAAGTGACAAGTGTGGCAGAATATTCAGCTACCAGACGTTCTGAAAGGACAGCTAGGAGTCCATAAAAGAGGATTAATGCATGAGACACACTATGTTACCTAAATATGCATAACTCTATTTGACATTTCGTATTTCTGATACAGAAAAATGACAGCCTATCAGCTCCAAACAAGTATACAGAGTGTACAGGAACACTTACAAGCCAAGAACCTACTATTGCTACCAAAGAGAAGAACCTACAGGTACTGATTTTCAGTAATGTAACTTACAGGGTAAGACATTATTCTGTCACTTTTACCTAAGAATACACATGAAATTCCCATTCTCTCATTACAAAATATTTTGGGTTTAATTGAATGTCTTTATTTTAGGGTAATATTATCTTGGAAATATGATTTATTTTTTTCCCCCTTTGGTCATAAACCATCAGTACAGAATCACACAGGGCTCTAGCACAAAGCACCACTGAGTGGGGAAAAAACCAAAAATACATGGAATTCACCAGTTCTAGGTGAAAACACCTGATTCAACATCTGGTCAGTTTTTAGGGTATCTTAACTACAGCTGGAACCCTACTTATCTTAATACATGCAAAAAGAGAAGAAATAGGTCAGTTCTCCATTTTAATACTAAGCATCTTTATGTTTCCAGAAAGAATAATTATTAAAAGGGCCAAAGGCACTGTCACAGACCAAAGGCTGAATTGTCTACTAGAATGAGTGACAAAATTCTAAGTAATACAGTTTTATGTGAAAGGTTTACAAGTCTAATATTAAACCCCATCTTTTCTGATAAAGCTGGAAATTTCTAAGAACTGATAATAGTATGCAAGTACCATGAATACTGCAGGAAAAAAAAAAAACCTGACCAGAAGCCAGTGATGTTTAATTAGAGGCCTCAACAGATTGTTTAAAAATCCTGAACAAGGAAGTACACATACTCATACACTCAATTAATTCACATGCCTCCTATCTGCTAGCAAGGGTTTATTGCAAGTCTATTGCCATGAACAAAAAAGAACAAACACATCTGTACACATTTGCAAGCCAAAGCTGCTTTGAACCAAGCCAGCGAGCAGAAAAGACAACGCAACTTCTGGCGTTATTGAAATAGCCACAGCGATCCAAGGACAAGAGTGAAGCCAAGTATCCTGGAGAACACATTAAATTCATAGAATAATGACCATTTACAAAGGACAATCACCCTAAGTTGTTCAAAGTACATCATGCCATGAACACAGAACTGAAAATGGTGGAAAATGCATTACAATTTTACTGCTGTGAGGTAAGCTTTGATTCATACCATATGGCCTTACAAGACAAGCATGTGTGCACGTCTGCACATGTGTGCACAAATGCTGAGGTCTCAACCCACAATTGTATCCATCCCAGTCTCCTAGCAGAAGTAAGAAGACAGAAGGATTCCAATAAACAATAAATTCATCGATTTTCAGAGTCATTCAGGAAAACTAATGATATTGACTCACTATTTTTTGTCTGAGAAATCTAGTAATTAACACAAATTGAGACAAACTAAGGTGTGACAATAACTAAATATTATATTAATACTATGTATTGTGTACATATTTGTTCTCCTATTTACAAGGCTTAAAAAACTCCCCCAAAACACAACCCTAAAAACTTAACAAAACCAATCGTACTAGTATGTAAATAATTCATGACAAAGAAAGGGATCAATGGACTTATCATTAAGTTCTCTGCCTTTTCCCTATTCTTTTTAACATGGTATAAAACACAATATTTTTATTTTGCCCTCAGGCTAAGAGGTCCAGGGAATGCAGTACACGGCTACTTCATAAAAATCAGAGGTCCTCAATCTGGGTTTAAAATTTAAAAAAGTTAAACCATAAATACTCGGAGCACAGAGAATATTATTTACAAATGAAACTAGTTATCAGCAAACTTCCTGAAATTGACATTTATCTGTATTGCCTCACTCTTCCAATTAAAATAATTGCCTCCTATTGTATTTTCTGCATTGTAACTACAGACAAGTCTTGACTTTTTTAAAGTATCTTGAATTTGAGGTGTTTTATCCTCCTGCTGTTTGAGAACATGAAATGTCTGATGTTACTTGCTGCACCAAGTTTGCGAGTATGTTTGAAGTACAGATTTGTCTACATGACTCTCTCTGAAAATGTAGGTTGTCTCCATTAGACTGAAATAAAATAAAAAATTAAGCTGAACTCAGTAGGAAAAGGAAGGTGAAGGAAAGAGCAAGAGGAAAAGGAAGAAGCTTCTTAGTACTTGTAGCTGGAACCTATTCAAACTTAATTTCCTATACAGGAACTTTAACATGCCTTCCTATCATCTTTTGCTTTTTCTTTTCACCTCCTTTCTTTTTATCTTCTTACTTTCTTTACATATACATATTCAGAAATCAATCTTAACATTCATTTTGGGGACAAGTAGCTCTGTACAAAAAAAAAAAAAAAAACAACTCTCACATTTGAACATCAGTGTATCGGGTAGGAACTGTTTGCCTTCCCAGGAGGCTGAAAGCAAGCCCAGACTGCTGACACACCACTGTGCTTCCCACTGCCAGGCACCTTGCTGGCTTTACCCTTTACTGTCATGCAAGTGTGACGAAGAAAAGCATGGAACTGCAAGAAGAGGGTGAATAATCTGAAAATTATTTCACAAGGGTCTAAACTGAATCTCCATTACTAAGTATCAGTAAAATCATCGAAAATTCGCTAACCATTAAAGTAAAAATGGCACGAATTCAGCCCCAACTCCTGTATGGCCTTGATTTACTTCCCAGCCCTGACCTAGACAGTGTATCACCATGGTCACTGCACTTTCTCTTTATTCCTGACCTTATCTTCTGCACAAGAGATGTATCTTCCTCACCCTGTGACTAGAGAGCAAGCAACAAGCATTTCCTCTCCAAGGAACACACACTCTTTTATTAATTCTAACTTTTATTATACATTCAAGAGGCTGTAAAAATAACTTAAGAGTGCAACTCCTTTTGGCAAGCATATGCAACTCCTTCAAAGCCTCGGGGCTGTTAAAAGCTCTTATGAATTTTAACAGCATTTGGAGTAATGAAGGCTGCACTATATTGCCTCCAGAAAGCAAGCTATGATCATCGACAACCCAATCCTGCCACATACCATTTGTTTATAGCAGCCCCTGAATGTACCAAAGCTCTTTTAGGATGGACTGTTTAGAGCACGTCCTTACAAACTGTTAACCTGTACAGCAGTAGACAGAATGGCATGAAGTAACAGTGAGGCAATAAGACTTTCTGCCCCATGTCAGAATCATGGTCAGGAAACACTGCTGTGCATTTGCTTTTGCTCCCATTCAATATATTCCTTCTTGGAAATGCTAAAATCACCACAGGCACATGGACTAGCTGGACTGAAGAAACACCTGAGAGAATCTGGCCATATTACAGCTCAAATATTTTCTCCCATGCAAATAGGCTACAGGTAAGGGAATATGACAGCTGATCATTCTGAGCAGCAAACTGATGCAAGACTTGATACTTGAATGCATCAGATATTAAAAAGCATCTTTGTTTATGTGCAATCATCCATAGCAAGCAAAGATTCTCTACTGCTCTGAAGGAACCTATGGGGCTATCACTTATTTATGAGTTTGATCTTGAGAACTTACACAGTCTTTTTGAGGTTTTCTTCATCACAAAAGAGTTTATGAAAGTACAGAGTATTCACTTAAAAGCATGGATTAACTTGCACGTGGGAATAATCATTACCTTTCTACGACACCATCACAAAAACTGCTCCACTCACACTCTGTCACCTAGCCCCTCACCCCTCAAAACCCAAGGATATTTTTCTCTGCATAGAAAGTCAGTTTGTGACATGACACTGCTTTGATCCCCTTTCTAATGACAACATCTGCTGAGAGGGCTTACCCAACCCTTTCCACAGCAATAGCACACCATGCCTTAAAAAACTCCAACAAAACAAAAACCCCTGAGAATCACTGAAAGATTACTTACATACTCACAGGTAAAATGACTAATTAAAACAACATCTTCAGCAAGATTTTAAACATAGCTAAAGAATGCCAAGTAGTTTTTGCTGAGGTAAAGCTTCAAAGAGCAGATCGCTATTCATATCTGACATAAAGAAGGAAAGTCTCATCAAATGTCTGGAAAAACTAGCACTTTTCAATAAGAAATTTAGTATGTCAGGTTCTCTTCCTTCAACAACTGATTTTTAAAGTACTTCTACTAATTTAATATTCCAAATCCTGCTGCAGCTATAACTCAATAGCTTACAGCACTAAGTAAAATTGAAATTCATCCCACTAGAAGTTCGTGCTCCTACTGCTTCAGGCTGCTTGAAGAAAGTGTATTTTTAATTTTTATGTAACCTGCTAACAACAATAATTACACTAAGTCTAACTCCATGCTTCCATCTAAAATATTTTAACGAGCAGTATACTAAAGAATGAAGTAACTATCCTGAAGAACAACAGAAACTTTAACTTTTGAAGAAAGTGAGTATCTTCAAATTAAAGTTTCTATTGCAGGGGGAAAGTAACAGTCCTCACACACATGTACACTACAAAACAAAAATACAGCTCTCATTTCAAACATCTGTGTTCCTGGGTCCTGTATATCATGAACCTAGAGATTGGCTCAAACTTAAGTTATATACCAGGACCTCAACTGCAACACCACATGCTGAAATAAGCTGAATTGCAAGAATATTCTGGGTACTAGCAGTAAAGCTAAAATAGCAAGTATATTGCTGTGCTTCACTGTGTCTGTCAATATTATTACCACAAGTAGCTTTCTTAACTCCTGTAATATTTGTCCAGGTCAGCATGCTACTCAGCAGGTTTCCAAACTTGCCAGGAGCACAATTCAGAGGGAAGCAAAGAAAGCAACTGTTGCTCCCACCTTGAGCTGGTGCCTCCCATCCTGTAAACACAAATGCAACGCCAGGGCAAGTTACCACCCTGCTGCCCTGTGGCTTGCTCCCACCCTTGCCCACCTCACCCCCTGCAGACCATCAGTCCTGTCTCCAGAGCTCCTGGATCCATTTATTTCCCTAGTACTGCTTGCCTAACACAAACAGAAACAAGAATAGGCTGTGAACACTCCCTAGCCGACTTTCCTGCCTGTCATCAGCAAAAGAAGTCCAAGGCTTTCAAGACATCAGAGGGCCCACACATGGACAGGAGAAGGAAGGGTAGGATAAGAAGTGAAAAATTCTTATCTCTCAGCAGATGCTCTAATCTGGGAGACATCAATGCAGAAGTGCAGTAAGTAAGGACAGCAAGGTAATTATCTGCAGGAAGGTGGGAATCACTCCGGCTGAGGGACAGATCAGAGACAAGACACTATCAGGCGTCATGAAGTTACTCTACCAGAATGCTATGCTAAGTGCCAGGACTGCTCCCCCATATTTCTTTGACATTCAAACAGGCCAAAATATACAATTTCCTCTCAAGCCATTTAGAACATAACAGAGAAAAGATGACTCTGGTACTAACCCACCTGTTACCCTACAACCAGGAGAAACACTCATGAGCACTACATCTCACAGTTCCCTTGAGTTGAAACTCAAGACTCTGGTTAAACTTCCATGCAGGGTACAGACTGGAATATCCCAGGCAGGGACAAAATCCTGATCTGATGGAGACAGGGACAGCCACAGCTGAGAGTGTTTCAAATCATCTGCCAATCCCCAGGTCCAGGTCTGCCAGTATTAATTGCTATAATGCAGTTTTTTCATCTACTGTAGACAAATCAGTTTTCAAGAAATTCTGCTTTTACTTTGAGCAATGGGGTGGTATCATTTTCAGACAGGAGCTGTTTCCTTTAAGCAGTAACTTTTAAAACAGTTAACTTGCTAAATGGTGTGTCTCACATCTTATGTTCTAGTTCTCCCAAAAATATTTAATCCTGCGTCAACACGAAATCCTTGTTTTCCCTTACCAGCTTCTCTCAGCCCTTTCCTCTACATCAGCAATAGTATTTGTGTAATTTCTGATGAATTCAATCAGGGAAATGATCCAGGTGAAGATTGAACTGATGCAAACAGGAGTTTTCAGCTGGGTAACTTCCTTGATCTGGTTTACCACATTGCTACACAAATGCCAGTATGAGAAAACAGACAAAGGTGAGTGTAACAATGCCAGCTTAATCCGGAATAAATCAACCCTTGGGAATATAGAGCTAATTAAAAACATGGCAAAAACACGTAGACAAGTCCAAACAACTCTGCAAGCCTCTTCACTTGTTTCTAAAGCTTTATTTTTGTTTGTTTACTCCTGGGAGTAAAACATTTAGGCTCAATAAGCATAATACTACAAAGACAAATGGTTTAGAAATGTAAATAGACAGTAACTCTTCTTTGAGTCTGGAGAAACACAAGATAACCCAGTCAGGTAATCCAAGAGTGTGTTCCTTCACATAGTATTACACTGTGTATATTCAGTAGCTCAAGGCCAAGCCAGAGGGCAACACAAAGCTCATGAAACTTCCAGTTACAGTATCTGAGGGAGGATCTGTGTGACTAAACGGGAGTACAAACAGTGGTGTATAGCCTGCCATGGTAGTCAGTCAAGATTCACACAGCACAATTCATCTGGCCAAATGTGCTCATTCCAGGTGACAGGAATGACATTTGGCTCCATTAGCTGAGAAGGTTAGATCTTCGTGTCTGTAAAAGGACTGTGAGTAACTAGCTAAGACATAGACACTTGCAGACTGCACACACTCAAGTTAGATGAGATGCCTCCTACCCTGGATGACAACTGCATATCCCTTGCATGAGGAGTCTTACATTCACATATCAAGCACAGACTGAGAGATGAGATGCTTGGATCTTAACCCTTTGCTTTGCACAACTGTTCATGGTACAGTGAAGAGCAAGGGGGCTGGACAAAACTGCTGATACAGTGATTTCCTCCTAGCAGCAGTACAAATGCAGCACTTACCTTAATTTGTTGCTGTTTTCTTAGCAAGCATGTCTCACAAAATAACTTGGGAAATACTTGTTGCTGTATTAGTATGCACCCTTTCTCATAAAGGATGAAAGACACTGTATTTCAGTAATGACAATCACAAAGGTGGGATGAAACAACCCAACACTACTATCACCTCTTAATTACTACAGGAAGAAATAATTGCCTGTTTCCTCTAACAAAGCAGGAGTACCTTATTCCTCTACCTCTTACTTATCTCAGCATTTACTGACTGTTAAGGTAAGCTTGCCTTTACTGTTAAACATTGCCATTGTATTACCTACACCTACCACACAGTACAGTAGCTCTCAGCTAATGTAGTTTAGCTAGAACTAAACTAGAAGCATTTTGCACCTTATTAGATCCTCCTTTGTTGTCCCCAAGCCAAAAGGATGCTGCTACTTCCTTCCACTTGGCTTCCCCTCTGTGCTCCATTTCCTCTCTGCTAACTGCAGTTGCCACTGTGTCTCCTCAAAGCCTGGTTGCACAGGCCAGGAAGGCTGAGGGTGGCCCCCCCAAATCACCCCAGTTCCAGCAAAGCTTATGTAGTGCCTTCTATACTGTTACATGCTCTTGCCTCTCCATCTGAAAAAGCAACCATTACAGCAGCAGAGCAGTTTTCCATGGTGCAGATTCCTACTCACAGTGACAGAGAGGCTTCACTTCCCAATGCATTAAGTGCACAAATAACAAATAAAGACAGGATTTCCCTCCCTCCCTCTGTGCCATACTATGGAGGCATAGTATGGCACAGGCAGTGACAGCTCACAGGACTGCAAACATTAGAGTAGGATTAATTAAAAGATAGCTTTAGTGCTGGTTTTCCAGGGACTTTTGTGCCCTGCCTGTAGAGACTGCTTCTATTCGAAACATACTTTATATCCATGGGAGTTCTGTTTAAATACACCCGATCCCCCAAGTAGCTAGTGATGATCCCTCAGGAAATAGGGAGGCAAATTTAGAGACTATACTGCATATAAATGAATTTGTCCTTCAGTTCATCTCAAGATCAGTTGCTCTTCAAGCTAGCAAGAGTGACATGGGTATATCTGAATCAGAACAGCAGCATTTTACATGAAGTGAAATTGCTGCTCTATGTTGAAATATACCTAAATACTCCTTTCAAGGGCTCAGACTCACCATTATGTCAACTATGATTCTGTCTTACTATTTTAAAGTGAAAGACTCAATGCACTTAGTAAAAGCAGTAAGAAATTACAGTATGTTCACATTCTTATGGCTCTGTATTAACATGTATATATACATATCTTTCCAATTTCTAATAAAACTAAAGATGGTATTTGTAAAAAGCATGTGTATAATGCTTATTACCCACATACAGCAAACCAGATATTACATTAACTGAAACCTTAATGTAAACCAGCTTTCAGGAAAACGTTTCTGGAATTTCTGAAGAAAAAAAAAAAGGCTCGGTTCTCTTTGGCATTTCCCAAAACAAAATATTTTAGTGCCTATTATTAGCATGTATTATAGTCAATATTACTAAACTTGTTTGTTCTAGTAAATACAATCATTTACATGGGCTTCTTGCCTCCCTTTTTTGTGCTCCCTGGCAGGTAAAACCACTGATACCTGCGGGAGAAGCAGAATATCAACAGCACAGTTCTCTCAGAAGTTGCTTTTCTTCATATCTAAAAGGCAGAACAGATATATACTGGAGCAACGGAAAAGCAATCTTACAAAAAAATGCAGCTTGCATACAGTAACGAGCCTATAAGCCAACAGAAACACTCAAAACATGCACCTTGATTTCAAGTTGCAGGTATTTTTGAGAGATTACTTAGTTTGCCTTTGGCTGACTGGAAAAATAACTCTCCCTATTGTATTATCAAATGTACTAGAGCAATTTGAGATGTGGAAGAGAAGCATCATTCCCAACCACACTGCTATTCAATGGCCAGACTTCAAGCAGGGTTGTTAAGAAATACCATTAAAGCTGAACCACCTAGCTGCCAGGTACTGCACAGACCTATATTAACATGACCTATGCAGTGAGTTTCCTTGCCATGTGCTTTCCTCTTGATTTTCTCATGTACCAACACTGTGGCTGGTCATTGCCCACAGAAGACAAGAGCAAAAATCTAACCTGAAGTTTGTACTGACACAAAGAGTGACATTTCTGTTAGAACATGCACCAAAACCATTGGAGATTCTTACGTTTCCCAGCAAATCTAAATGCACAATCCTTCTTCCTCCCCAGTACACAAATACGTATAGTCAGGCTTCTGTTAAACTAACAATGGTGAAATTGCATTTCATTGCTACCAGAAACCTCTCGTGTAGAAAGGACTGCTATTTGAAACCACTCACTTGGCCCACAGCTGGCACAGAAAGCAGCCACCCTTAAAAATTTCATGAGCCAGGTTCTAGTCAAGCTGGAAGAGGCGTAGGTGTGGGGTTTAAAGGAAAGAAAATACCAAAAAAAAAAGACAAAAGTGAGGGGGGAGGGAGAAAGTCGTTTTAACCTTTTTGTTAGGTAACACATGGCAATTAACACCATCTCAAGACACAAGTGGACAAATGACCACAGCGAAAGTCAGCACCTGAACTGGCTGTCACTTGACAAGTGCACACAAGCATTTAAGGTAAGCTGAATCACTTACTGCAAGGTACTGCAAACAAATGCGTAGCAGAAAAAGACTGCATACTTAAAGCCTCAAATCACCTAGGTAACTTGTTCATCTGAGAGAAAACAGCTCCTAGGCATTTGCAAGCATTAGTAGTTAGTTCAAGGTAAACATGAAAAAACCCAAACCCAACTAAAACCTAGTGCTTACCTGGATGTGATAAATGATAAAACTAACAAATACTTCATCCTCATTAACATTGTACAATACTATCTGGTACTAAGTAAACAATTTGTTCCTCCACTAAAATAAAGCAATGCCTTTTGTACTGCTTTAGAGCTATTTAGCTATTACACTGAGAGTCCATCTGTGGTCTAAATGAAACAAATGTTTGCATTTGAAGGTCATTAAGAATTTGTGGCTGAATGAGAAGAGAAAGTATGGCAGTGCGAGGTAAAAGAAAGACCTTTCTGCATCATCTAAACTTCATCATCATGGCTAAAACTGCAAGCTTGGCATAACTGGCTTCAAAAAAAAATTCCAAGAACTCGAGGGTCTTCTCACAGCTGTTACTGTGCTGTCCAGAAAAGAAGCCTTTACAAAAGGTCCAGCTGAAATGGTTGTGAAGTTATTCTCCACAATGTCAAGCAATGTAATGGCTGCTTGCAGACAGGCAATTCCAAACAGCAGCACTCAAGCATCAAACTCTTCCATCCTCCATGGGCACAGAGGGAGAAGATACTGCGGATTCTGACTCAGCAGCACACAGAGAAAGAAGATACTGCAGATTCTGACTAAGCAGCCACAGCTGAACTTCTCTTCAACATCATACCAGGGAAAAAGTATCTGCATGATCTCATTCTGGGATTGTGAAGGTGGGATATCCTGAGCATATTCATCTGCTAGTAGACTAGTATTTGAACTGGGTGCTATTTATTACTGAGATGTTATTTTATGATTCATACTTCATTTTGAACAACTAATGAAATAGAAATACCAATTAAGGTGAGTTAAAACCAGTTCCCACTGCAGCAGACAGAAGTAATACTGTATTTCTGCACCAGAATACAACATTCTAGAATTTCTCTTTAAAGAGCCTTCCTAGGATCTATGAATGAATGACCCTCATCTTTTACTGAAAAGCAAAATTTACAGGTGATGAAGAAAATTAACCCCTTCTCAAATTACACTGATTTTGTTTACATTCTCCATGGGTTAGTGTTACCTCTTCATATAACTCTTCAATTATTTGCCAAGTTTAAAAGGGGATCTGTTCATGTGAAGAACATGCACTGTGTATTTTGTGTACTCAACAGACAAATCACCAATGCCAACAGGGATGCAGCTCAAAGGTTGGTTTGGGGGGGTTTAAATTAAATTTCTACACATTCATTTCAGCATTCGACCCACTTTACGTTCTGAAATACCTGATAAAACAATTCTAAGAAACCAAACAAAATCCCCTCAAAACAATAATTTAGTCCTCACCTGAAATACTTGTCAGGTTTTACACATTCGAGAGACTTTACAGAGGAGACGTTACAGAGGTAAATCCTTACCAGTCCAGAAGTGTACCCTCACCCCTGGGGCTCCAAGTACCAACACCAACAAAAATGAACAACTCACCCGAGAGGATTTTATACCGCATTAAAGAAAACAAGTTACTGAAACTTAGAGGGTACCTCTGTGACCTTCAGAGGCCACAACAGATCTGCATAATAAATCAAATGAGGTAACATGGTGCCAAAGTCATTCAATTTTCTAAATAGGGTGCTAAGTGCAGAGCTTAATTACCAGTCCTTTCCATATTCACGAATTACGTAATCAGTCTGGCCGGGGAAAATTTGAAGCTGGGACTGTCTGAACATATGTCTGAGAGCAACGAAGGAGAGAAATGCTTGATGCAAAGCATCCCTCCTCATCCCTTAATCAGAACTCATGTCCTTAATCAGAACACTGACTACAAATTCCACCTTCAAATAGCTCCAAATCCAAGACCTATTTGGTCTGTTAACACAGAAACGAAACATCTCAACTGAGTCTCATCTAATCTGTCCCACCACGAGGAGGGCTCTCCACCCTAGTCTCATGTAACCTGTTCAACAATACTGCAGCTGAAACAATTACACCCTGAAGCCATCCTCTGGCTTTCTCACCTCCACCTTTATTCCAATCCCGTGGCTTTTAACTAGTCTATTCCCAGCCACCCCTGTCATCGGCAAACACCCCAGAACATTGGCAATGGCCCTTCAGCTGTAGCTAGAACTATCACCTAGGTGCTAAAAGGGTGAGAAGGAAAAACAGTTGTTTTAAGTTTTACAACCACTTAACTCTTACTCTGCTGGGTGTATACAAACAGGAAATGTATCAGGCACTTAAGCTCTTTTCCCTAGAAAATGTTCACACCTGAAATCCAAGGAATTTATCCAAGGCTAGGAGCTGGCACCACATAAACTGTTCACACCTGAAATCCAAGGAATTTATCCAAGGCTACGAGCTGGCATCACATAAACCTCCAAAGACACACAGTAACCTGGGAGCAGAATACACGTCGATATGAGATCGGCTCCATGTATCCCTTTGTACCAATGTACACGTCCAAAGAGGAAAGACTGGGCTGGTAATAAAGCTTTGGAAAATGATACTATCTAGGAAAACTCAGATGTTCTTACACAGAGGATAAAATTAGAGCAGTCTATTTAGACAAAAATGTTCTCTACTCACTGACATAGCTGCTACTACTTAAATAATCAGCCATCAGTCTTGATGTGGATGTAGCAGCTACAGAGACAAGCCTTTCCAAGCCACATGAATTGAGCTTGGTAACAGAAGATGAGATCGACAGGGCAGTTAAAAGGCACTAATTTTGCCAACACCTCACCACTTTGATTACACACATGAAGGAAGCTTGCCACATGACACAGAAATTAAAATAGATTTTGATATTACCTTGGTATTTGAAGTGCTAACTTCATGGAACAAACACAGTTTCGGCTTTATGGCATTCTTACCTATAAACTCAGCATATCCTGAGTTTAGTGGCCTTTGAGTTATATTTTAGTACTTCTTATTCCAGAAGTGTTATTGCTTTATCCTTTAAAAAACGCAGAATCTGACATTACACTCGATGTCAGATGTGTGGTACGTTTTGCTACAGAATCACTCAAGTTGGAAAAGACCTCCAAGATCATTGATTCCAACCTTTAACTTAACACTGCTATCTTCACCACTAGACCACGTCCTCGAGCACCAAATCCACACGCTTTTTTGGAACACTTCCAGGGACACCACCACTGCTCTAGGCACCCTGTTCCAATGCCTGACCACCCTTTCAGCAAAGTAATTTCTCCTACCTAACCCTTCTGTGACACAACATTTCCTCTCATTCTATAACTTGGTACTTGGGAGAAGAGACACCTTTACCTTTTGAGTACTTGCTATGAGAGCACAGGCCCATCTAGGCTTTACTTAGTAAACCAGAAACAAAACCATGAAAGAAAAGAGTCCAACAAGGTTACTTTTAACATTTTCCTTCTTGCGGTAAGGATCACTTACTGACTCTTACTGGCATGTGAGACAGGAGAGCACACAGGACACAAGACCACACTTCTCATGGTGTACCTCCACCACTTTGCAACAGGAAGGATGCTGCCAGCCTGGTGTATGATCCCTCATCCCAGAAGACACATTTTGCTACCTGATAACCACTGCCCACAGGGGAAGGATGCATCTCCTCCTAGCACATTTCGTACCCTTACACACACAAGTTTTCTGCTTTCTAGCACACCCATGGTCCTGGCAGGCACGATGCTGACACAGGATCCCTGTCGGAGCCCGACAGAGGGGCTGCCACCAAACCAGGGCAGAGGGCGAGCAGGGCACGGGGGATGTCTCTGCGCCCTGCCGAGTTCCCACGGGGGTGGGGGCTGCAGTGCAGGTGCAGCTCACGGGCCGAGGGG